>NC_056748.1:8018238-8114870 GCF_019279795.1 Protopterus annectens
TATTGAAATGCTTTAAAAACCTGCCTATTAATGACGTTTTATGTATGTCATTTCCTGTTTGCAACTATTCTATATTTATGCAAAAATGAAAATACATAGTAAATTCTACCTTAATAGATTTTCATTTGATATTCCTACGTTTATTCAGTAAGGGTTTGATTGTGGCCCTTTCATTCAACCCACTACCTCTGTCTGCTGTAAGTATAATTATCCAATTGTTCTCTCTATATTCCGTGTGATTCCTGATGTCACCTTCACGTATACTAGTAGGAATCACCTCCAATGCTCTAAATGTAAAATTGTGTGTGTCCCCATTTCGTAAGACATGTTTTGCTAGTGCATTGTGCTCAGAACCCTTTCTGATATGATAAACATGTTCCCTTATTCTGTCTCTAAAGATTCTGTTGGTTTTACCAACATAAAAAGAGTAGCAGTTCTGGCATACCGCTAAATACACTAAATTTGAAGTTTTGCATGTAGCATATGCACGTACGGTAAATTCTTTCTGAAGATCAGGGTGCAAAAATTTTTCTGATGTGTCAATATATATGCAAAATTTGCAACTTCCACATGGGGTAGTAGAATTGCCTTTGTTATATTCTGTTCTGTTATGCTGATAGCATAACAGTCTCTTCAAATTGTTTCTATTTTTATAAAGAAAGCGCGGCTGATCTCCTACTATGTTTTTGATCTTTGCATCTACTTGTAATATAGGCCAGTTTTTACTAAATATTTAATTTAACTGCCTATTATCAGAAGTGTAGTACATAGGAATCTTTTGGGTTGCAGGTTTACCTGAATTTCTGTTAAAAGTATTTTCTGAAGTTAAGCCAAAATATGGTGCTGCTATATTCTCTCGTAATACGGGGATGTCATATAAACTACTTGAAATCTCTTCCTCTTTGTATCCTCTGGCTAATAGTCTGTCTCTCAAATTATTCATTTCCTCAAAAAAACATTCTTCTGATGGATTCAATCTCGATGTCCTAACTCCTTGACCTCTAATCAAGTTCTTAAACACATATCTGGGATGCATACTGGATGTAAGTAATAAGGAGTTTCGATAGCATGGTTTACGAAAAACTCCTGCATTAATCAGACCATTTGTTCATTTCTCTATATAAAGATGTAAATATTCAACCCTGGAGGTAGATCTATTCATAGTAAACTTCAAACATTCAGTTAGATTGTTAATTTTGCTATAAAACATATCCAAATCCTTGTAACTTCCTTTCCATAACATAAAGAGGTCGTCGACGAAACGTTGATAGAAAATTACATGCATCTTAAATTCATCTAGATTGAAAAGTATGGTTTCCTCCCAATGTGCCAAAAACATGTTTGCATAACTATTGGCACATGGGGTCTCCATGGCCACACCTTTCCGTTGAATGAATAGTTCACCATTAAAAGTGAATAAATTATTTTCCAGGACTAACTCTAAAAAATGAGTAATTAGATCTACTTGTACTAATGGCATCTCACTGTGTGTTGAGATATATTCATGTATATACCCATTTCATTGGGTATAACAGTAAAAAGCGATTGTACATCAAGTGTAACTAATACTATTTCCTGTATATTTACCTCATCTTTAAAACTTTCATAAAGGTCTATTAAAAAATGTATAGAGTCTCTGAGAACATATTTATTTCCATTAATAATTGGTCTAAGATGTTTTTTCTATATAGAATGAAAGATGTTCAGTAAGCCAGCCTCCACCTGCTACTATTGGTCTCACTGGTGGATCTGTGGGGTTCTTGTGAACTTTGGGCATTCCTTGTATTATAGGTATTAATGAATTCTTAACTACCAGAAAATCTAAGATTTCCTTGGTGATAATACCCCCTCTATAAATGTCAAACAAGGTGTTGGTGACATATTGAATAATCTTATGTACTTCTTCTGACATAATTTTTCTATAAAACTTAATGTCACCTAGTAGTTTTTCCATTGACTCAATATAATATACTGTATCCATAATTACTATAAGTCCACCTTTATCTGTGGACTTTATTGTTATGGAATCATTGTCCTGTAACTTTTTTAATGCAATGTTCTCCCTATAACTCAAATTGCACTATTTCTTCCTGTTTGAATTTACTTTATTTTCGTTCTCATAATACTTAAGTAATTCTTCCTCTGTTATTTTCATATAAGCATCTATTAATGGATGATTTAATGGAACAAAATTACTTAAATTTATAAGTTGGCTCTGTTGGAACTACTTCATTAGTTGTATCAGAATTTTCAAACAAAAACTTGGGCATAATATTCCTACAAAAAATTTTCAAATCCATTATGGTATCTGTCATTTTACTCTTACAAGTAGGAATGAAATTCAAACCTTTAGAAAGTATTTTCTCTTCCTCAAAAGAGAGCACATATGAGGAGATATTAAATACTAGTGACTCATGCCCTTCCCCCACATTTTTTGATAGTTTGATTTGGGGTGTATTCACCCGAATGTTTTCGTTTCTGGCGTCCCCTACTCATCGACCATGTCCTTCTCCCTCCTTTTTCTGTTCTTACTGGTAAGGGAAAAGAAATGCCCTCTCCTATATTGGGGAGGGACTTGGACAAATTCGTATGAATTTTTGGTCTGACCACTGGTTGTAATTGCTGTATTGCAAGTGGAGACTTTGTTACTCTAACTGTAGGATACAAATTCTCCCCACATAATTCCTGTTCACCAGGATTGTTAGAGTTGTTAGAGTCACATACTTCAGTTAGCTCTTCAGCGCCTAAATTGGTTGTAATGTTTGCGCTATCAACCTCTAAATTCTGTTTACTATGTTTCTCTATTCTAAGAATAGGTACATCATTGTGTTTAAAATTGTTGCCATTTGTGACTTGTGAATGGGTCTTGCTAACAACATTCCCTGTAACATTATTGCTCACATTAATTAATTGTTCACCATTGACATTGAGGCAACTTCTTGTTGGAGCCTCTTGCAAATTAAAAGTCTCAACATTTTGACCATGCCTGGGCCACATGAAGACGTGGCCTAGTCTAAAGTCATTAGTGTCTCTTAAAATTTTATTCGTTTTCTGTTGCAATAATTTGCATTCAAAGGCTACTACGCCATCTAGCAAGCTTTCAAAAAGTGGGTTGATTAGGCTGACCGAAAAGTTATTATATATAAATTCTTGTTTTTCTTTGATTGCCTCAGTTAATGTAACCTCTTCAGGTTCAAAAAAGTCGACAAGTAACTGCACATACTTGCCGCTTACCTCAAGGTTAAGTTGTTGCCAGCGGGTTAGTAATTCTGGATAATGTGTTCCCTGTGTGGACATGTTGAACACCCGTAAACCATGCGGAACTATCTTTTTTTTCCAGGCAGTATTGGAAGTGATGTCGCTGAGCTTGTAGCCTCTTCAACTTGAAAAAATCCCTTTCCAGGTCGTCCATCAGCTGTTGTAGCCACTCTAAATCTCCAGTTACCTCTCTGACATCATCAACTGTTGAACCCAATTCAAACTGCCATAGGGCACTTCTCCCACAGGAAAGATATTGCATAAATCTTTTGTGTAGAACTTCAATGGAATTGTTCTCTTTCACAGGATTATAGTCCAGTTCAATTGCACCAGATAATTCCATTGCCTTGTCCCAGTCGGTTAAGACAGCGATAAAAGTTAGTAAAAATATCAAGAAGCAACAAATCGCTAGTAACCAACCAGATAAATGCTCCGTTGCACAAATAATAATGTATGTCTCAGACTGAAAAACTCAAACGAAGCAACCAGGCAAAGTCACAATACGTAAAGGCCAATAAAATTACTATTTTATTACAAATGATAAGCGTTTTCGCTGAATAGCTTCTTCAGATCATAAACAAATTTTCAATAATAAAATTTTCTTATATATAGGAATTCAAATAGTCTACAACCAATCACTGGCATGACTTGATTTGTTCTTCTTAAAGTGATACTGCAAGTAATCATCTTTCTTGTAATAACTTAATTTCCTACTTGCTACAATGTTTAAAAATAAGTACATGCGCTATGGTACTATCTAAATCAAACATACTTATGAAACACACTTGTGAAAGCTAATACATAAGTACTGTTTCCATATACATTTGTAAAAACATATAAAAAACATATATAAAAAACATATATTGAAATGCTTTAAAAACCTGCCTATTAATGACGTTTTATGTATATCATTTTATGTTTGCAACTATTCTATATTTATGCAAAAATGAAAATACATAGTAAATTCTACCTTAATAGATTTTCATTTGATATTCCTATGTTTATTCAGTAAGGGTTTGATTGTGGCCCTTTCATTTTTGCATCCTGATCTTCAGAAAGAATTTGCCATAAGTGCATATGCTACATGCAAAACTTCAAATTTAGTGTATTTAGCGGTATGCCAGAACTGCTACTCTTTTTATGTTGGTAAAACCAACGGAATCTTTAGAGACAGAATAAGGGAACATGTTTATCATATTAGAAAGGGTTCTGAGCACAATGCACTAGCAAAGCATGTCTTACGAAATGGGGACACACACAATTTTACATTTAGAGCATTGGAGGTGATTCCCACTAGTATACGTGAAGGTGACATCAGGAATCACACGGAATATAGAGAGAACAACTGGATAATTATACTTAGAGCAGACAGAGGTAGTGGGTTGAATGAAAGGGCCACAATCAAACCCTTACTGAATAAACGTAGGAATATCAAATGAAAATCTATTAAGGTAGAATTTACTATGTATTTTCATCTTTGCATAAATATAGAATAGTTGCAAACATGAAATGATATACATAAAACATCATTAATAGGCAGGCTTTAAAGCATTTCAATATATGTTTTTTATATGTTTTTACAAATGTATATGGAAACAGTATTTATGTATTAGCTTTCACAAGTGTGTTTCATAAGTATGTTTGATTTAGATAGTATCGTAGCACATGTACTTATTTTTAAACATTGTAGCAAGTAGGAAATTATTACAAGAAAGATGATTACTTGTAGTATCACTTTAAGTAGAACGAATCAAGTCATGCCAGTGATTGGTTGTAGACTATTTGAATTCCTATATATAAGAACATTTTATTATTGAACATTTGTTTATGATCTGAAGAAGCTATTCAGTGAAAGCGCTCATCATTTGTAATAAAATAGTAATTTTATTGGCCTTGACGTATTGTGACTTTGCCTGGTTGCTTCGTTTGAGTTTTTCAGATTGAAGTAAAGATGTTCAGCTTTTCATATGGGTGAACATCTCAATGTTCGAAAGTTTATATTAGCGAATACAGTGTGCATTCACTAATATAAATTCAAAGAATTATACAGAGATCGCGGTACAGTGTGGTTAGGGAAATTCATCCCTTTCCTCACTGTAGTGCAATCTCAGAGTTGGAATATATAGTTAGCAGGGGGTGCAGGGGGGCCTGCCCTCCTGCAAAAACGGAATGTTCATTATAGGAGTTTACTTTACATGAGCTCCTATATGGACATCACGTGATGTGTTCGAAAACAATGTCGAATCTGCTGAATTCAATCTGCAGATTCAACATTGTGACTCATTCTTTTTTTTGAATTTCGAGGTTTACTTTCGATATGTAGGATGCAAATTATTTTGTCATTTGACATATTGATAGTAAACCCGTATTTTGCTGCATCCAGATCTGTTTGTGTGATTCCTGGGTTTCCTGTGTTTTCTGCTATGCCACCTTGTGTTGGCTAGGGCCTACCTGCACTTAGTGGGAGTAAGTAAACTGGTTGGAACTAGTCTGGCATAGGCTGTTTGGCTAGGAGCTCAGGGGACAAGGGTTGATCGGTCAATTCCATTGTTCTATTTTACTTTCGTTTTTGTGGTACTTAATCCCCATGTTTGCGCAGATTTTCTCTTGTTTGCACGTCACGCACAGCCGCTGCTCTGTTCTAATCCTTTACGAGGTATCTCAGCTGTAGTTTTTCCCTTAACACACTCCTGTGTAAGTGAGGCTCACTTGCAGCTACTGTATTGATTTTATTCAGCTCTACTCACACCTATAGGTAGTCTCCTCAGATAGTACCCACTCTACTATCCCTGACCTCTCTTCCACAGATTCTGAAAACCATGGATGGACAATTTCCTATGGTTTCTCCTGCTAGTCTGGTTGATATGGACATCCTGAGACAGTGTAGCAACTGCCTAATGTACATGGACAACCATCTACTACTACAACCTAGGAACACAATATGTGAGAGATGCAATTACATTAAAAACCTAGAATCCTTGCTGTCTCAATCACAAGCCAACAAATCCGACACTGAAAAAGTTGTCAGCTCAAACAACACAAACACCACACCTCTAACACCACCCATACCTGTACAACACACACACACCCACAAATAAGGAGGTTCTTAACAAAAACATACCTAAACAAAAGAGACATCCGAGGCAAAAACACACACACACACACACACATCACAACCCACAGCACCAAACACCACACACAGTACACATGCCTGTGTCTCATAGCTTCTAAGGCCCAGTCAGACACCCAAGATACTAGTCATAGGACACTCTATCGTGAGACACACAGATGTACCCCTCACCGGGCTAGACAAGGAGAAAGTCACGGTAAACTGCTTCTCAGGTGCTAGAATCCACCATATCATGCATGCACTCAAGTCTCTCAACAACAGATACAGTTATGACTCTGTCATAGTCCATGTTGGGGTGAACGACTTGAGATGTACCTCCCTGGACTATATGAAGAGAGACATGATTGAGCTCACTGAATGTGTGTCCCAGGCAGGTATGTCCCTAGCCTTAAGCAGCATTCTACCATCACCCAGAATGATGCATCAATACAAACAGATAATTATTGACTTTAACAATTGGCTTAGTTTCTGGTGTCATTCCAAGGGGGATCCAGTACCCGACAGCCTGAGAGGACATGATTGACAGACCATGATGCTTTGCCAGAGATGGCCTTCATCTGTCTCCTCTGGGCTTCAGACTTCTGGCAAATGCCCTTGCCTCCCCATAGTGCCTTTTTAGGCAAAATCATGAGGACAAAATTACCAATGTGAAAAATTCTTCAAAATAAAATTCAGAGGTTGTGCTGCTAAATGCTAAGAGTCTTAACATGAAACTGTACTCATTGCAAGCATTTCTCACCCTGGAAGATGCTGACATTTGAGCTGTCACTGAAACCTGGTTCAAAGCTGTAGAGAGTACCACAGCCTTACCGGGTTAGTCATTCTACCATACTTTCAGATCCAAAACGGAGGGCTACGAAGCCGAAGGAGGTGGAGTTTCAATATTTATCAAAGACATACACGCCTCCAGGCTGGTCAAACATTATGACACACAGGAGACACTCCAGGTGAGGTTAACTGTTTACAAAACACCTATTCAAATCATAGCTAGCTACAGACCCCCAACCATGACTCAGCATGCCCAATCCACCTTACTGGACTTACTTGAATCCATCAAGATTCAACCTTCCACCCTGATCCTGGGTGACTTTAACTACCCAACCATAGAGTGGAAGACCTATTCTAGCCCAAACATGAATGCCCAGAGATTGCTTGACTTCGTCAATGCCAATGCATTAGATAAGCTGGTTGACAACCCCCACAAGAGGTGAAAATATGCTGGACGTGGTACTAACCAACATGACTAGCCACTGTAGTACCCCTACATTGTCATCCTCCTTGGTAAAATCTAATCATACAATGATCACTTTCAAAGTCACCATCTCCTCTGCCCCCCCCCCCTTTGCCAGGGTCAAACAAAAAAACTTTTCCAAATCTGACTACAACCTCCTGAGAGATGGTATAAGCAGCTTCACAGCCACTGTCCCTTCAGTTGGAACTAGCACTAATGTCTACGCCTACACCAAAAAACTATATGAGCACCTACATAGCAGCAATACCTGACAGAACCAAATCATCTTCCTTAAGGAAGAGTAAACCTGTCTGGTGGACAGCAGCAATAAACAAACTCGACAATAAAAGGAAAATTTGCTGTCCAGGACCAAAAAGGAGGTCACTAGTGAAATACTTTAAGGCTAACTTCGAGTCCAAATTGGCCACATCCACTAAGGACAATCACAAGGCCTTCTTCACATATGTCCACAATCCCAAAGGTAACACCCAAATCTGCTCTGAACTGGTGGTCAAGAACACCACATACACAAACACCGTAGATATAGCCAACCTGCTGGCTGGCATACAGGTTCAGTGAAAACTTCACTCCCCTATCCCCCCATCAGTAATCCAGGACGTTCCTAGCATCTGCCTCCTCCTCTCATTACCAGGTCTTTAATGCTGTCTCAAAGGCAAAAAATACAGCCTGCATGGGACCTGACAACATCCCTGGCTGCGTCCTACATAAACTCAGGCAGCTCTCAGCACCATTATGTACCCTGTTCAACCAAAGCCTGAACACCGGCTTCGTCCCAGCTGAATGGAGGATAACCACTGTCATCCCTCTACACAAAGGTGGAGTGTCCACTGACCCAGGCAATTATAGGCCCATCTTCCTAACTAGCCTGATCTGCAAGGCCATGGAATGCATTATCATGGACCTCATAAACAAGGACATTGGCAACTTCCAAACATTTGACCCCACACAGTTTGGTTTTGTCAAAGGGAGATCATGCCAGTTAAACTTAGTTGACTTCTTCAAAACAGTCACCAAAGCCATGGACGAGGGGAAGATGATGTACACCACCTACCTTGATCTAGCCAAAGCCTTCGACACTATTTCTCACTTGGGCATAATAGATAAACTCTCCCAGCTAGGCATCAACCTGTATCTACCAGATTGGTAGCTAACTGTTTCACTGATAGAGCACACTCAGTCAAAATAGGGGAAGCCACCTCTAATAGTAGACCTGTAATGAGCAGCGTACCCCAAGGATTGGTCCTGGGGCCACTACTGTTTGGGATATACTTTTCTGAGGTGCAAGCCAAAACTAGTGGTCTGTGGCTGACCAAGTTTGCAGATAACTGCAAGTTGGGCACTGTCTTAAATTCCCCTAGTGATGTGAACATCCTCCAAAAGGGCCTTACCCAAACTAATGACTGGTGCGACAATCATGGCCTCAAACTGAATGCCAAGAAATGCATCATTATCCCCTTTGGGGAAAATGGTGTCCCCACTAATTATCATATTAATAACAATGTACTAAGCATGTAATCAGTCATGAGGGACGTGGGCACCCAGGTCGATAGCAACCTGACTTTTGCCCACCACGTTACCTCCATTATATGGAAGGCTTTTCTACATGGCCCACATCATAAGTAAGGGTATTTCATCCAGAAACATAACATCCCTGTACTCCACCCTTATCAGACCCATTATCAAGTACAGTGCCCTCTTTGGCATGTACCTTGCCAAGCACATGCGGCAGCTGGCAAGACCACAGAGGATCCTGACCAGGAAATCCGGGGTCTCAAACATCTGTCCTATACAGATATACTAAAATCCCTGTCTTTCTACTCAGTCTCATACAGACTGCTCAGAGGTGACCTGTGTCTAGCATATAAGGCTATCTCAGACCCAGCCTTGATGGAGTTGCTGCATATCCATTCCAACTCCACTCAGGCAATCCACATGAAAGGCCTTAACCTGGTCTGTGACATTAACAGAACTTGTTGGCGGAATAGGGGTCCCAAAGACTCCCCCCACCTCTGGAATAGACTCTCTCTCCATGTCAAGCAGAGTACCTCACTGGATCTCTTTAAGAGGAACCTGGACAACTGTATGGGAAACAGAAAATACACCCCTGGGGTCTCACCTGTGTCCCTGCTGGAGAGGAGCAACAGGGGCTGACTTTGTGAGAACATGGGCAAAATTCTTGGTTAGGCTTATAAGGGTCTCCGGGCCAATAGCCTAGTATCATCCTATGAAACCATGAACCTATAAATCAGCTGATATGGGATGTAGCTATTTATGTATGTAGTTCTGCAGCATAAGAGGTTTTCAAAGACAGTTTCCTAGTCTCATGCTAGGTTTTGTTTTACCTAAAAAAATCTTCTAGAAACAAATTGTCATGGCTTTATAAGACTGCATTATTCCATGGGCTGCATCAGGTGTTGTCTTAGATCCAGCATTGAAATTCTTAGCAGTTATCTCCCATCCTATAATTATTGAATTCCTCTCTGTTATAACTATACAGACTTTGGAAAGGTCTGTGAACACTTACTCAAGACTGAAAAAACTTTAGCTTACAGTTTCAGATTTTCTATGTGATGACAATGGTTCCTGCACTGAGATGGGTAGAATTATCAATTATACAAGGGACCAAATGTTTGGCTCCTGCTCATACAAGTCCGTGAGAGTTACATTGTATTAAGTAGTTCACTTTTACCCAAATGTTGGTCTAGGTTTATGGTTGTTAGACTTTACAAATGTTTCACAATAGTTTTCAGTTGTCTCCAAAAGCAATGTAAGTCTGGGATCTGTAGGTTAGGGCTGCTAGTTCTCTCCTCTCCTGCACTTTTACTAGCTTGTTAGTTTAGCACTTTACCAGACTTCTTGTAGCAATTACTGTAGTACACAAAAGTGCTACCAGCACTAAAAGTTGTACAAGGAAAGAGCTCCAGTACTTATTAATGCCCACCCCTCCAGGCATGTCTAAAGGTCAGTTCCCTGTGCTTTGTCCTATTAACTTGGTGAACTTGGGCATCCTGAGGCAATGCAGCAACTGCCTCATGTACACTGACAACCCTCTCCTCTTACCCCCCCAACACTCAGACTTGTGAGAGATGCACTTATATATCTAAATTGGAAGCCACGCACTCTCCAGCCAAGACTGGAATAGCTGGTCAACACTTGCACCATACCACATGGAACACATAGCCCTCCAGAACACACACCAGCATTGCCTTCACATAAAAACACAAACCACACACCCACCTTCATGGGTGCTCTAAATAAAAATCTAACCAAACAGCAGAGACCTCCAAGGCAGAAACACACTCGACCACCACAAAACTAATCACGAGACACACAACTTTTCTAAACAGTGTTCCACTCAACCAAAGCCCCTGAGGCAAAACAGCATGCCCAACACACTAGTCATAGGTGACTCGATAGTGAGGCACACTGATGTCCCACTTACTAGGTTGAATAAGGAGAAAGTAACAGTCA
Source organism: Protopterus annectens (assembly GCF_019279795.1). Classification (NCBI taxonomy): domain Eukaryota; kingdom Metazoa; phylum Chordata; order Ceratodontiformes; family Protopteridae; genus Protopterus; species Protopterus annectens. Next base: position 8,029,350 of record NC_056748.1, read on the forward strand.
GCTGCCTGTCAGGCACCAGGATCTGCCACATAATGCACGCACTCAGGTCCCTCAACAACAGGTACAAATATGACTCTGTCATTGTACATGTGGGTGTGAATGACCTGAGATGTACCTCCCTGGACTACATGAAAAGAGACATGGAGGAGCTCTCGGATTATGTAACCCAGGCGGGTATGACCCTAGCCCTGAGCAGCATCCTACCATCACCCAGAATACCACAGTACAAGTAGAAAATGATTGATTTCAACAATTGGATACATTTCTTGTGTCATTCTAAGGGGATCCAGTATTTGTCTGCCTGGGATGACATGATTGACATAACTTGATGCTTTGCCAGAGATGGCCTGCATCTGTCACCCCTGGGTTTCCGGATACTGGCCAAGGCTCTTGCCATCCCTATAGTGCCTTTTTTAGGTGGTGTTCCAAAGACCAAATTACCACCGTGACAGCTAGAAACAAATGCAATTTCAGGGTCATGCTGCTCAATGCTAGAAGTCTAAATCTCAAAATGCACTCGCTCGAAGTACTCCTTAAAATGGAGAGCATCGACATTTGTGCTGTAACAGAGACTTGGTTCAAGGCAACAGAAAGCACCCGTGCACTACCAGACTACAACTCATTCCACACCTTTCGGCCCCAGAACTTGGACCGAAGCTCCAAAGACGGTGGTGTTTCCATATTCATAAAGGATGCGCACACCTCCAGACTGGTAGCCCAACATAACACATCTGAGATACTTCAAGTGCAACTAACATTGGGTAAGACAGCGATTCAGGTCGTAGCCTGCTATAGGTCCCCAACCATGTCCCAAGATTCACACTCCACATTCCTAAGCACCCTGGAGAATATTAGGGTCCAACCTAACACTCTCATACTGGGCGGCTTCAACTACCCCTCCATTAACTGGGAAAACTATTCATGTACCAATACATTTGCCCAACGCTTTCTGGAATTCATTAATTCCAATGCTCTGGAAAAGCTCCTTCTTACCCCCACTAGAGGTTGCAACGTCCTTGACCTGGTCATTACTAACATGGGCGACTGTTGCTCTACACCAGTAGTCAACTCCTCCCTGGTTAGATCCGATCACAAGCTAATCACCTTGGAAATCCACAACCCTCCCACCCCTCCAACAAAGGTAACCACCATGAAAAACTTCTCCAAACTAACATTGGGCTCCTAAAAACAGAGATGACTAACTTCACAGCACCCATGCAAATCGAGAATAGTTGCATGACTGCCAAATCATACAGCAATGCACTGTATGAACATGTACACAAATGCATGGATCTCCCCATACCCAATAGAACTAAGACTCTCTCTTCAAAAAGAAAAAAAGGAAGCCAATATGGTGGTCCCCTGCCATAAGCAAACTCTACAACAGAAGGAGGAAACTGATGTAGAATAAGGTGAAGTCCCAAGACTCGAAAACCTCCCTTATCAGCCTCAACAAAAGGTTGAGATCCCTCATCAAATCCTCTAAGGCTAGCTATGAAAACAGAATTGCAGCAGATAGTAAAGACAACCACAAGGCCTTCTATAGTTATGTAAAGAATCTCCATGGCAATACCCAGATTTGCTTTGAGCTACTACACAATCGTACCTCCTATACCAAGCCAACAGATATTGCAAATATACTGATGGACAGATTCAGTGCTAACTTTATCCCCCCCCCCCCCCCACACACACACACACACAAAGGACCAATCACAATACCAATAGATTGCCAGGCATCCAGTATTACTGCTGCACAGGTTAAAACAGCACTGTCTAAGGCCAAGAATACAGCTTCTATGGGACCTGACAGTATCCCTGGCTGTGTTCTATATGAACTTCAGAGTGAACTGGCACCTCACCTGTGTGCCCTGTTCAATCACAGCTTCAACTCAGGCTTTGTCCCTACCAAATGGCACACTGCTACAGTCATCCCTCTCCACAAATGAGGAGCAACTACAGACCCCGGGAACTATCGCCCCATTAGTCTGATGAGTCTGATATGCAAAGCTCTGGAACACATCATCATGGACCTAATAAACAAGGATATAGGGAATCTACAAACTCTGGATCTTACACAGTTTGGTTTTGTGAAGGGTAGATCATGCCTGCTCAACTTAGTCGACTTCTTTGAGTCAGTCACCAGAGCTGTGGATGAAGTTAAGGTGGTTCATACAGCCTACCTTGATCTGGCCAAGGCCCTTGATACATTCCCCACTCAGGAATCATAGAAAAACTTACTAAGCTAGGCATCAACCCCTATATCACTAGGTGGGTTGCAAACTGGCTCACAGATAGAACCCACAGTGTGAAAGTAGCTGACTCCAAGTCAGACTGCCAACCAGTCACGAGTGGAGTCCCACAGGGTTTGGTCCTGGGTCCTCTCCTGTTTGGTATCTACTTCTCTGAAGTCCAGGCCAACACAAAGGGACTCTGGCTGACAAAGTTCGCAGATGATTGCAAGTTGGGAGCTATTATTAACTCCCCAACTGATGTTGACATCCTGCAGAAAGGCCTCAATGAGACCAGTGACTGGTGTCAGAACCATGGCCTTAAGCTCAATGCCAAAAAATGTGTCTTCATCCTCTTTGGGAAAAACCCTGTTCCCTTGAATTACCACATTGATGGTAGTCCACTGAACACAGAAGGCTTTATAAGAGATCTGGGAACACAGGCTGACAGCAACCTCTCTTTTGACCACCAGTTTGCCAGTGTGGTCAGAAAGCCCTTCTATGTGGCACATCTCATTACAAAGGGTTTTGCATCCAGGAAGAAAGAGGTCATTGTCTCCCTCGACTCTTCCCTCATTAGGCCAATCATCAAGTACAATGCCCCATTTGGCATGTGCCTCACTAGACACCTGCAACAACTGGAGAAGCCACAAAAGTACCTCACAAAGAGGATCCTTGGCCTTAAACACTTGTCCTATATGGACAGACTCAAAAAAACTCCCAACTATTCTCTGTCTCATATCGCCTACTTAGAGGCGATCTCTGCTTGACTTAAAAAGCCATGTCTGACCCAGCTCTGTTAGAAATGCTACATCTAAAGAAATCTCAATCACTCCGCACCACACACTCCAGAGACCTCAACCTCATTACTACAATCAACAGAACATGCTGGGGGGACAGGTTCATAACCCAGAAACTGGCCATGCTATGGAATAGACTTCCCATACATGTCAAGCAGAGCACCTCACTGGCCCTCTTCGAGAGAAATCTTGATGAGTAGATGGGAAATAGAAAATTCATGCCGGGGATCACTCCAATGGCTCTACTCGACAAAGGCACTAGGAGCTAAGGTTGGATGGCACGATGCCAGGGTAATCCTATGGGCTAGGCTTGTAAAGGCTCCAGGGCCATTAGCCTCGTACACACCTATGAACCAGCAAAATCTGCAGTTTGTCAGCAGAGGAATGTCAAAATTGCCTTAAACTGTTTACCACTATCTCTTGCTATTCTGCTTTTGTCATATCTTTTGCAATTATCAGCTTAATTTCAGCTGAACTGACTTTAATTTACTTTACCTTAGATGTTAGTGGAGTTATATCATGAAGTTAATTCAAGCCTGAGTGGATTTTCAAACAGTTCTCATCTCTCATTTGTCATATGTTTTATGTTTAAGATGGCCCTAACTCTTTGTAAAGTCATCTTATTAAGTTTTGGGAATGTCTACTGGCATCACTTCTAATTTAGTCTGACATTTTTTATGATAGCTTTTTGATGGAGTTATCACTGTCTTTGTGCATTATACACATCTTCCATCACAAAAATTGAATACTCATCAGTTTTATTCTGGGTTATGTTAGACTCACTTCCCTTTCTAGTTATTATAGCTATATAGCCATTTTTCAACACATAGTATGAGAAAGGGTTTCATGCATGAGCCATGCTTATTAGATTTCAAGTCTGAATGCTCATCATTTTGTAACCAATTAATCTCATTTATTCTAACCAAACTAAACATCCACAATTAACTCCAACTTGCCTCACCCTCCACCCTTTCTTTAGAGTGAGGTATTGCTCATTCTTGCCTCGTCCTCCACCCAATCTTTAGAGTGAGGTAGTGCTCATTCTTGCCTCGCCCTCTACCCAGTCTTTGGAGTGAGGTATCACTCATTCTTGCCTCACTCCCCATCCAATCTTTGGAGTGAGGTAGTGCTCATTCTTGCCTCGCCCTCCACCCAATCTTTGGAGTGAGGTAGCACTCGTTCTGGACAGCATTACTTATGATCCACATCCAAATCCAAACAGGAATTTACCCAAGGGTACCATTCTGCCCTCACCTTGTCCTTCTTACGTTTGTTACTTTAGCTTCTATCTCACATATGTCCCTTGCTTCCTTTAACTATTTACCAATTTGCAATGACTTATCCATCTTTAAGCCACACTAGAGTGACTCAGTGCTATCCTTGACAAGTATCTTAGTTTTGTGCCTGTAGGCCAGACTAGATACTTCCTGGTTTGTGATCTCCAGAAAGGCAAACTGAGGGGTAAAGCTATTTGTTGTCCTGATAGCTGTTAGTTAATACTGCGCAGGTCTTAACCCAAGCATGAAGAAAAAAAAGCTTTCCAGTCACTGCGGCATGAAGAAGCATTAGCTACTGTGCCCAAATGAGGTGAGCTTGTGGGCACCAGACAGAAATAATCCTTTGTATCCCACATATCATTCAAAAAACTGCCAATAGCGTGATAAAAACAGAGACCTATATTTTACTCTGGTTTGTTCTTACTCTCTTGCACAGAAGGGCATTGTGAGCTTAGCTGGGTCTATATTCAGGAGTCTGCACTCAAAGTGCTTGTGATCACCCTTTTTCCCCTACAATATCAATTTGAGGGAGTTATGCACTTCGTTAAATGAGAATTTGTCAGAATGGGAACTGAACCATTTTACCTTTGCAATTCCTAACTTTCATTGAAAAGCGCTTATTTTTATTAGTGAAAATGTCAAACACTGGGGGTAAAGATGTAATTTGTAGCTCCAAGTTTCAAGAACTGAGAGTGGAAACCTTTTCTTCCTTGTGTTAAGTGATGGTTTCATGTGCACTTACTCATCTGCACCAAGACAGCATTTCCACAGCTATGGATTGAAGGGACAAGGGTGGTTTATACTGTAGCTGCTAAAACATAGATTATATACCTTGTAAAAAAATATTGTATAGCAGATTAAAAATGCAGCTAAGGAAACCAGGATGGAACAAGGTAAAAAGAGCACTATATCCCATTAAAAGTTATTTTCAGGGACCGCTACAATTGGAGAAAATGTTATACAAATTCCACACGCAGGAAGTAGCATACCCTTCCCTTACAATGGGAGCATAATATTCATGTTGTTGGAATAATGGATGGTTCAACAACCACACAACAAAATTAACAGTTCACAGGAGTTTACTTGGCTGCAAATGCAGGAAGTGACTGTAAGTTTTTTGGAGAAGGGATACAATATGACAGAAATAGAGACAACTAGGAGGGATGCCCTGACATTAAGGGACTCTGTAGCCAGACCCTATTTTTCTGTTAAAGAAGATTCCAATACTAACATTATGAGTTCTAGTAATGGACAACCTCTTAGATGTTTCATGACATACAATAGAATGAGCAGAACAATTGAGAATGTTATAAGAAAAAATTGGTTTGTCCTGAAATCTATACCCGGTCATGAGAAATGGCTCCCAGACCAACCTATGTTTACTTATCATAATTGTAATCATTTGAAACAACTTTTATTTTACAAAGATTTCTCTTTGAATAATACACAAGGAATTGAGTTTAAGAAAAAAGGCACTTTTCCATGTTATATTTGTTCATGTTGTACGAGTATTAATCAGTGCCCAGAATTTATACATCCTATGAATGGCAGGAGATTCATTTTTCACTGCACAGCGATGTGTAATACCTCTGGTATTATATATCTTTCTACATGTAAGAAATGTTCAGGATTTTATATGGGCAAATCGGTCAGGCGACTGAGGGATAGAATTATTCAGCATAGGTCGGAGATTCATAGGAATATACCTACTAACTCACTGGCTCACCACATTTCTGCAATGGGTGCTGCTCATGAATTTGACCTCAGGGTCATATCTGTTGTACACCCAGGTATTAGGCGTAGAGACCATGTTAATAATGTGGACATGAAAGAATATGAATGGATAGTGAGGCCTGAAGCAAATAAAGACCCGGGGCTTAAATAAATAAGTTACACTAAAACCTATTTTAAAAAATAAACAAAGGAAAATTAGAAAAAATGAGAGGAAGATAGATATATACTCCTTACCCCTTTTACCACTGTTTCTGTATCTTTAAGAACTGGGTGTTCACCTTCATCAATTAATGGCTGTGTCATGTGTTTTTAGTATAAATGTTGGTTTTAACTTCTATTTTGTGTAAGACACTGAGGAAGGATGTTTTTGAAATCCGAAAGCATTGTCGTTTTTAATAAATTTTATTTGGCTTGACGGTGTGGAGAGATTATTTTCTTTTTTGATGTTGCTTTGGTTCAACAACCACACAACAAAATTAATAGTTCACAGGAGTTTACTTTGCTGCAGAAAAAAGTGATGACTACTGTGTCTTCCAAAATTATGGTGTTTTTTTCTTTGTGTTTCTGTGGTCGTGTGTGTGTGTGTGTGTGTGTGTGTGTGTGTGTGTGTGTGTGTGTGTGTGTGTGTGTGTGTGTGTGTGTGTGTGTGTGTGTGTGTGTGTGCGCATGCACTTGCATGTGAGTGAGTGTGTGTGTGTGTGTGTGTGTGTGTGTGTGTGTGTGTGTGCGCGCATGTATGTGTGTGTGTTTGTGTGTATTAAGTATGGTGACATGCAACAGCATGCATTTTAGCGGTGTTTTTTGTGGCTGTGGAATGGAAACTTGGATACTGTGGTTATGAGAGTCAATCCATACAGTGCTCATTTACAATATTCTTGCAAGGTAATAGAGGGATTACTACAGGCCTTGTTAAAAGTATAGTCCTGTGGCTACACACAAAAGCTATTGCGGAACAAAACTATAACACCATCTGGTGCTTTTATCTATAGGTCACCAGCAATAAACCATAAAGAAACACAGGACAAGGAAGACAAACAATATCAATTATAGCAGAAGGAAGCAGGAAAGTCAAATCATCTGAAGTGGGCAAGATGGTTCTTTCAGAAAGGGAGATGCATCATTCTATAGATACAAAAGGAAGTGACTAGACAAAGGAAGAGATAGTGAAGCTAAACAACATCATAAGGCAAAGGGTAGAAAAGTAAAAACACAAGGTGTCTAAATGAATATTCAAGATTTGCTAGAATTCATAGTATGCTTTAAATCAATAAGATTCAAAATCTTAGCATGAAAAAGATTACATAGGTATATTATATTTAAACTTCTGTTAGGTTTAGTTATAAATACTGGAGTTGTGAAATGGAAGAGCTGGTCTAATGAAGACATATATTTTGGACATGTAATGGACTTAATAAAGATGATATGCAGATGATGTTAAGAGAAGTTTCTGGGAGAGAAAAGATCTAATGCATTACCCATTTTACCAGCTTATAAATATTAGTGGGATTGTCACAACAGCAGGTGACTTTGCTGAGGCTGACATTGATAAAAAAGTTGTTGCATGTAATTGGAAAGTGTAAAGCAGCCCGATTTTGCAGGAACTTCACTGATAGAGAAACAAGCAAAGCATGATGAGAGAACATGCAATGGCAAAAATACTTGAATAAATGGATGTCTGGATATTATATTTGGACAGAAGGGGATCAGAAATGGGAGTTCCTTTTGGAGAAACTAGCATTATGGTCTTGGAAAAAAAAAACATGGTACACTCGTACCTCTCAGCTTTTCAGATTTTCACAGAATGTCCAGATTTTTCCCTCATATTTTTGGACTGTTTGTCATAAAATATTTTTTGGGCAAATCACTGAGGACTGAAGTCACTAAATAATGACATACATTTGACTTTCAGACTTCATATCCTTCAGAAAAGGCATGCTAACACAAATGTTAATTCTAACAACTTTCTAAATGTATAAGGGTGATATTTAAAATCTGTCCCTAATTTTGTGCCTTTGTTTCCTAATTATTTCAAGTTTCTCCAGATTTCTCCTGCTGACAGGTTGAGAGGCATGGGTATACTAGCCTCATGGCTAATAGCATTATTACAGAAAAATTTGGATTTTATTGAAATACAGAGAGAATTTTAATTTGATAAAATGAAACAATACATTAAGTGGAAAATATTCTCTTGTTTCTTAAATGTTCAGACTGACATGAAGGAAATGTAATAACATGCAACTGTGTTTTATTTCTGAAATGAATATTCCTTGATTAGTAGTTGTGTGTTGATATTTATAAAATTATTGGTTTTCTTTAAGTTTTTATTTGCAGTAAAATTGTTCATATAAAAAAGAAGGTCATCATTATGTAGTGGTGCATAAGTAATACATACCTGCCACATACACAGCTTAGAATGTATAGATGGTCATTATTATCTACTGGTGCATAAGTAGTACATACCTGACATGTACACAACTTGGAATGCATAGCTAGGTCATCATTACCTGGTGGTGCATAGGTAGTACATACCTGCCAGGTACACAGCTTGGAATGCATAGCTAGGTCATCATTTTCTAGTTGTGTATAGGCAGTACATACCTGTCACGTACACAGCTTGTAATGCATAACTGGTCCTCATTATCTGGTGGTGCATAGGTAGTACATGCCTACCACGTACCCAGCTTGGAATGCATAGCTGGCCATCATTATGTAGTGGTGCATAGGTAGTACATACCTGCCATGTACACAGCTTGGTATGCATAGCTATATCATTATTATTTGGTGGTGCACAGGTAGTACATATCTGCCATGTACACAGCTTGGAATGCATAGCTGGTCATCATTATCTATCTAGTGGTGTATAAGAAGTACAAACCTGCCATGTACACAGCTTGGAATGCATAGCTATGTCATCATTATCTGGTGGTGCACAGGTAGTACATATCTGCCATGTACACAGCTTGGAATGCATAGCTAGATCATCATTATCTAGTGGTGCACAGGTAGTACATACCTGCCACATACACAGCTTGGAATGCATAGCTAGATCATCATTATCTAGTGGTGCACAGGTAGTACATACCTGCCACATACACAGCTTGGAATGCATAGCTATGTCATCATTATCTGGTGGTGCACAGGTAGTACATATCTGCCATGTACACAGCTTGGAATGCATAGCTGGTCATCATTATCTATTTAGTGGTGTATTACTAGTACAAACCTGCCACGTACACAGCTTGGAATGCATAGCTAGGTCATCATTATTTAGTGGTGTATAGGTAGTTCAAACCTGCCATGTACACAGTAATACTTGTGCATGGAGGTCTCCCCAGGCTTCTGTAATGTAGTTCTCATTCTAGGCTCACCCCTCGCACTTCTCATAATGTATGAATGTTATGGTATGCAACATATGTAACATAAAGTAAGACAGTCCAGCCTTTAATAGAGGGCTGTAATGAACATGTATAGCTTTAAGACAATTTGTACACTCAGCCTATGTCAGGGCTAGAGGCAAGGGAAAGATGGTATCTGCTAAAGACAAGTTTACATATTAGTGAGTTGAGTTGAAGTACTGCCATAGCTGTGATGGGCAGTCAATTCACTTTTTGCAAAGTAACAGAGTGGGATTCCCTAGAGTTAAAAAGGTAATGCAGTAACATATTTTGTTAGTAGTAGTTTGCTGGGCCTTTGCATTACAGGAGAAGCTGACAATAGTTATGGGTACACAGCAAATGTAGTACGGATTGCTGACAGGTAAACACAAATATGAACACAAAACATGAATAAGACCCTGAGATTGTAGCTTGTGCATGAGCATGCTGATTTCTAATAAGACCCTGAGATTGTAGCTTGTGGATGAGCATGCTGATTTCTAATAAGACCCTGCAATTGTAGCTTGTGGATGAGCATGCTGATATCTAATAAGACCCTGATACTGCAGCTTCTGGATGAATATGCTGATTTCCAATAAGACCCTGAGATTGTAGCTTGTGGATGAGCATGCTGATTTCTAATAAGACCCTGAGATTGTAGCTTGTGGATGAGCATGCTGATTTCTAATAAGACCCTGAGATTGTAGCTTGTGGATGAGCATGCTGATTTCTAATAAGACCCTGATATTGTAGCTTGTGGATGAGCATGCTGATTTCCAATAAGACCCTGATATTGTAGCTTGTGGATGAGCATGCTGATTTCTAATAAGACCCTGAGATTGTAGCTTGTGGATGAGCATGCTGATATCTAATAAGACCCTAATATTGTAGCTTGTGGATGAGCATGCTGATTTCTAATAAGACCCTGAGATTGTAGCTTGTGGATGAGCATGCTGATTTCTAATAAGACCCTAATATTGTAGCTTGTGGATGAGCATGCTGATTTCTAATAAGACCCTGATATTGTAGCTTGTGGATGAGCATGCTGATTTCTAATAAGACCCTGCAATTGTAGCTTGTGGATGAGCATGCTGATTTCTAATAAGACCCTGAGATTGTAGCTTGTGGATGAGCATGCTGATTTCCAATAAGACCCTGAGATTGTAGCTTGTGGATGAGCATGCTGATTTCTTATAAGACCCTGAGATTGTAGCTTGTGGATGAGCATGCTGATTTCCAATAAGACCCTGATATTGTAGCTTGTGGATGAGCATGCTGATTTCTAATAAGACCCTGATATTGTAGCTTGTGGATGAGCATGCTGATTTCTAATAAGACCCTGATATTGTAGCTTGTGGATGAGCATGCTGATTTTTAATAAGACCCTGATATTGTAGCTTGTGGATGAGCATGCTGATTTCTAATAAGACCCTGATGTTGTAGCTTGTAGATGAGCATGCTGATATCTAATAAGACCCTAATATTGCAGCTTGTGGATGAGCATGCTGATTTCTAATAAGACCCTGATATTGTAGCTTGTGGATGAGCATGCTGATTTCTAATAAGACCCTAATATTGTAGCTTGTGGATGAGCATGCTGATTTCTAATAAGACCCTGATGTTGTAGCTTGTGGATGAGCATGCTGATATCTAATAAGACCCTAATATTGTAGCTTGTGGATGAGCATGCTGATTTCTAATAAGTCCCTGATATTGTAGCTTGTGGATGAGCATGCCAATTTTTAATAAGACCCTGATACTGCAGCTTCTGGATGAATATGCTGATTTCTAATAAGACCCTGAGATTGTAGCTTGTGGATGAGCATGCTGATGTCTACTAAGACCCTGATATTGTAGCTTGTGGATGAGCATGCTGATTTCTAATAAGACCCTAAGATTGTAGCTTGTGGATGAGCATGATGATTTCTATTGCTTTTCTATTGTTGAAGGTTAATAAGCAGATTAATTTGTAAGGAAAGTTGGATTGCTTTAGTGTTTTGCTACAATTTTAGCTGTATGATGGCTAAATGAAGAATCATTAATGGATTATTAATGAATTAATTACTGAGCTACAACACTAAGACATTAGGTTTCCATAAATTGTTGAAAGACAAAAAATGCAGGACAAACACCAACGAACTCTTCAGCTATTCAGCTCTTTAATTAAAAATAATAAAAGAAGGACAAATGTACTAATGTTGTACTAGTTGTTTTAAATGAATGAAGTATAGAAGTCAGGGACTGTACTTGATGGATTAATTAATCAATTGTTTAATTAGGGGGTGAAGGGAAGTGCAAACTAGTGTGTGTGTGTGTGTGTGTGTGTGTGTGTGTATACATATATATATATATATATATATATATATATATATATATATATGTATATATACATATATATATATATATATATATATATACACACACACACACACACACACACACACACACACACACACACACACACATATAAACTGCTTTTATGCCTGCTGATTTTGTCTGAAGAAGTCTGGTCATAGAACCAGATGAAAAGCGTTTAACTTTACAGTGTGGTACTGTGGTTTGTCCATCTTTTATTAATTTTAATTCTTCTGGCTTTTTCCCGGTTAGGGTTCGCCACAGCGGATCACTTGTCCGCTCATGATTGGCAGTGGAGTTTTTATGGTGTCAAGTTGCCAGCCCAGTGCCCAACCTTCCACAGAGGGCATAAACACACTCACACCTAGGGCCAATTTAGAGTGTCCAATCCACCTACAGCATGTCTTTGGGATGTGGGAGGAAACCGAAGCACCCGGAGGAAACCCACGCGACCACAGGAAGGACATGCAGACTCCACACAGAAGGCACCCCAGCCAAGGATCGAACCGGAGAACCTCTTGCTGTGAGGTGACAATGCTGACTGCTGCACCACCGTGGCCACCCCTTTTTATCAATTTTAATTAAAGAGCTGAATAGCTGAAGAGTTTGTTGGTGTTTGAGGTGCTTTGTCCTGCATTTCTTGTCTTTCAAAAAGACAGGCTTGTTAAGCTCATTTCTGAAATCAGAAAGGTACTTAATTATTATGCATCCCCTCAGCACTTTTTTTAAGTTTCAACAAAGTTTTACTGGCTTCACAATGCTGATGTTGCGAGGCTGCTCTTGACACTTTTTTCAACTGTCCCTGATTTTGGTTCATATTTTGCTCCATCCCTTGTAATATACTTGATTTTTGAGTAGGTCACTGAGGACTACAGTCAATCAACAGCAGACATCAGAGTTTCATACTTATTATTATGAAAATGCATGTTGAACTTGTTGTTCTAGTAACTTTTTAAGTGAATTAGAGCAATAATTTAAATACTATTCCAGATTTTGATCCTTTGTCCCTCTATTATTTTTGGACTTTCCAAACTTCTTAAACAAAAAAGTTGAAAGATATACTGCTGTCTTTTTGACTGTGCTAACTGCTTCACTGGCTTTGAAAGTTGGCAAAAACACTTTGTGATCCAACACTTTCTCTTTTTTTTCTGTAACTGGCAGTACATGGAATAAATAAAGCTCCATGCACTACAAATAATTATGATTGCTTCACCGATTATAACCTGTTTGTGTTCTCGACATGGATACCAACATTCACCTCTTGAGCTGTGCTCTCAGGGTGAATTTCTTGGCCTCCATGTGTGGAACACGTAATAATGTGGTTATGATTGGAGACTCCATCATACTTCTACACATTAAACATTGCTGCTACTGTCACACCTGAGGCCATGGTCATTAAGCTTTACATAAAATCAACCAGCTGAATGGGTATGGATGAAGTTCTAGGTACCTACATAGTGACTGCTACACCGTCCTTAATAAAACCTCCAATTCTGCTCAATCTAAATTTATTTTCTATGTATGTGCCCACTTTATGAAAGGAAGTGATTACAGTTCCTGTTCTTAAAGGAGTCTCCAAATGTGATTAAGTAATACAGACCCATTAGTTTGTCAAGCATTTTTGGTAAATGCTTTGAGTGATATTTATAAAAATTTTCGATTTATGCTTACCTATATTCTCCAGTTTTTAATCTGTACCAGTTTTTTTTTGTTCAAATACACTAGCATGCCTGACATACCTGCACAGTTTCTATGAGACATTAAGTATGTCTATCAGTCCTAATCGCCCCACACTAACATTATATGGAGACTTCAAAAAGGAATGCAACACAATTCCCTGTGATGTTATAGTTTAGAACTTTAAAAAATTAAGTATATCACCTATGTATAATAACTGTCTGTTAAGCAGAAAACAGAGTTCACATAAAAAGTATATTTCCTGACTGGGAAATACTTAATATTATACCATGACCCCCCCAAAACGTGCACGCTGATTGGCCAGCGTGCACATTGTAAATCGAGTTATACTAATGGAAAAAGGTCCGGTCGCCCAGACTTTTTTCCATTAGTATAACTCTACTTTTAAAACACTGCCTCGTTATGTTAAATGGGTTTAACATAGCGAGACACTTTAAAATAAGCAACGGAGATCTCCGTTGCTTATTTTAAAGCTGTCTCGCTATGTTAAACCCATTTAACATAGCGAAACAGTAAAAAAAAAAGCAACAGAGATCTTGCTTTCTCAGTTGCTTTTGCCCACAGCTCTGATGTACTGCGCAGGCGCGCAATACATCAGAACTGCCGCGGATGCCAGACATCTGCGGAAGGGCAGTAAACAGGCATTATACTTTGCCATTATTTAAGAAAAGTAATAGTTTCTTTTCTTAAATAATGTCATATATTAGCAATAACCACTTCTGGGTGTGGGTAATGCTGTATTTACCACGGTTGGCTTTTGGTCCTCGGGCACTCGGGACCAAACCACGCCAACCGTGGGTAAATCCAGCATTACCCACACCCAGGCGTGGGTTATTGCTATAAAGGAGTACCACAGGACCCTACCCTGGATCTGCCTTTCTTACACATTGTATTTTCCTTTCTTCCAACCATTGAAGGGATGTGACATGACACATTTGCTGGGGACTGAAAACTTAGCTTTACTTCACATCACAACATGATGCCAAGTCAAATCAGAATTTAGTCAACAAAGTAACTGAACAGTGTACTTCTGTTAATCTTTGTTCTAACATAACTAACTAAATGCAACATTATAAATACTGGCAAGTCAGTTGTTTGCAGACCCCTAAAATGTTGCCCAGTCAGGCCTTCTAGATAATTAGAAAGCTCTGAACTACAATAAACAGTTTGCTTTTGACTTGGCTGTATTCTGCATCAAAGTAACCACTACTAATGTTCAAGGAATGTTTGGAAGCTCTTTCATTTCTTCAGAGAATGTGATTTGTAGAGCCATTTAAATGTCTGATTAGTACAGCCTTATTATGCAACTCACTGCTTTCTTCTGGTTGCAACTCCACTAATACAATGAAACTTGAATTGGTTCAAAAGGAAATTACAAAAGATTTCTTGGCATGCCTAACTATGCTTTACACAGCTTCCCTACTGTTAGATGAAGTTTGATTTTTTGAGTGTCGATTGCCAGTTGCTGAAGGCTCCAAGGCTAAATTTTCCTCTCAAGTTGGTGTGACTATAGGGTTAGTGTATATAGGTTCAGGTGACAAGGGGGGCTTGGCCCCCACATCTGGGGTATGGAGAGGGCTTGCCCCCTTGCAAATAATTTTTTTTTTGAGGGGATGACAGTTTAGTAATTCTGATTGTCAGTGGTTTGATGTTCGGGGACACTTAGTGGAAGAATGCTTACACTTAATGACTTTTTTTATTTAATTTACATAGTATGACGTACTATTTCTTGAGGGAAATATGGTCTTTGTCTTTAAAACCTTTGATGACATCTAGTTACATCTCTTTTGGACTCACACTCAGCTGTGCCAGTTAGGAATTTGAGACACAGATGCAATACATTTAACACAGTAAGCAATCATTTAAACAGGACCAGGTTGTTACCCAGAAATTAAATAGGCTGTGAAGCAAACTGCCATATAGTTTAAGAAATGTAAATTATTACTATATTGTTATTTACTTTCCAAGTAACGTGGGCAGTTTACTGAGTGAAATGAAACACTACTCTAACACAAAAATAATCACAATCCCTGAAGGCATTTATGCATTTTTGTGTTAGTTTATTTGTCAACCACAAAACCTTACAGGACATAGGTGTGGGGTAGTGGAACCTGGGAGCAATGGCTGGTTAAGTGTTTTGCATAGTGTCCCCCAATATGCGAGTGGAAAATGGTGGAATCAAACTCAGGACCAATGGATGAAGTTCATTCACACTTTGCAGTCTCAACAGAAATAGTTAGATACCTATGAACGTATGAACCTATGAGGATGAATAACAGGAAGATTCCAGAACAATCTAATATAATTCTGAATTACTTGGTCAGCTAATTTTGCATTGTACCAAAGCATTTTAACGAAGTATGTCAAACTGTAACTTTTGTTATCATTAAACAAAATCTAGGATTGTTGTGTGTATAATGCATAGCATTCCAATAATTCTTTTTTCTTAAATGGTCGATATGAATAGCATACTTAAGATCATTGCACATTTGAGCTGTATATATTTTATAAAAAGAACACAGCAAGGCAGTGTGACGAGCAAAATTATACGTGTGTATTTCAAAAAGGGTGCACATTAGACAAATGCTACTAAACTGTTTCTCTAATAATGTCTGCTTATTAGCAATCCCTTATTATGTAGAATGCATAATTTAGTAGTTTACACTTACTGGCAGTTACATTTGCAACATTTCTTAAAGACAATGCTTTGCTCTGTGAATAATGATTTATAATTTAACACAGTACTGACAAATATGACTTGCTGTTTCATTTATAATTATTGTTAAAGGTAATACATTTCTAACACATCGTTAAAATAATACATTTCTAAGACAATTTACGATAGTGCAAGCAACTTGTTAAAGTAACTCAACAAGAAACAGCTCATTTCTCTTTAAATGTTCATGTTCATTTAAAGTGTTTTTTTTTAAACAGTTATGTTTTGTCTCTGTTTCTAAAGTCTACCTTAGTCTGTGTTTTACTCTACATATAAGTAAAGCACACTGTTTCTTTCACAAGTGCAGACAACGAGGAAGTCAAAAAATAACTGTGTGAAGTCTGGAATGCTGCAAGAATGAAAGACTGTAGAATATTTTTTTCCTGTCAGCAAAACAAAGCAAAGTCTTCAAGATCAAAAGACCCAAAGTGTCCTCCTGCCTTCTTCACAGTTCTACAGTTCAAATGTTATGGAACACAGTGTAATGAGTTACAAAACTGATGTAAAGTGCCAGGCAAGCTGGACCTTTTATTACTTCACTATCTATTTTAAAGCGACGATAGAACAGAATGCTCTACTGTTTTCTAAAATGTCAAAAGTTTTGTGGCATGCAGTCAGAGTGCCTGATTGTGCAACATCTAAAGTAAAAGAGACACAGCTTAGTAACAAGATCACATTACTTGAAGTGAAATCCTTGTCTTACATGTGAACTATGAAAAGGGTTTACACATGCCTCTTGCTATCATCTCATTACACAGTTGCATAAACATACAAACTGCCTTTAGGCACTGGGTTTTTGTCTGGTAAAGCTAATTGACTAAGCTGAAAGCAAACTCTGCAAGAAACATATATGCATCAAATAATCTGGAGAGAGAGACAAATCCAAAATATTAGTTTTGCGTTTAAAACATTTTGGGATTTTCAGATTACCTTTTTTGGGGGTGAGGTGGGAGGTGAATTAGTGATTTGGCATCATAATAACATCAATTTAACTTGCTTACTTGATTTACTTTCAGACTTCTAACCTATCCTTCACCACCTCTCCCTGTACTGCACATGCCACACTTCAAAACTCTGTTACAGCCATCTGTATTTTTATTCTTAACCTTCAGCTACTCTAAACCATGCAGTGGCGTTGTGACTTTAGGCTAACAAATTCCTTAACCTAGATGTCAAAGACACCCTATGCACTAGTTAAGACTATGTTCAGAATTCTATTTTCTGGTACAGTTTTGCACCAGTTAGCAGAACTCTATTGGTTCAGATCTCAGTCAAGTTTTCTGATCCCGATCTTCTGACTGCCGCTGGCAGATTCAGATGCCCCATGAGTATTACCCTCTTCCTCCTCTTCATGCCTTTACTCTCTCCACCAGACTCTCATCTTCTCTCCTTGTGTATATTTGGTGGAGGATGATGTACAATATCAGTCCACCAGTTTTAATGCTGCCCTTCCTCAACCTTAACTACCAGGGCAGTTAGCCTATCTTCTAACCCTGGATGTACCCTTTCCCACTTCTGGTGTGCTGTTCTTCTTCTTTTCCGATCTCATATCTGATGCCCCCTTTTATACAGCTTGCTGTTCCACTTCCATTCCCCCTTCTCATCCATTTCTGAACCAAGTATACACAGCACTTGTTTTTGTAACTGGTGTATGTTTCTGTGGTGCCCACAGTGGCTGCCCTCCCCTCATGCATTATTCCTTATAGCTCCCACATTCTTTCACATGGACTCTGCATTACCCAGACGACAATCCAATTCACAGCCAAAATACATGTTTGATTATTCCTATATTATGTACTACATTTTTTTACCTTGCATCTGCTGCCTTAATGTCCACCTCCTTTTGTTCTTGTCACCCCCTTTCTATTTTACTTTAAAAATATGACCACTGAGGTGTAGATTTACAACAGAGAATTACCCACCATGGTCCCATTTGCTCTAAGATGGAGCACATCTCTTTCACAGAGCTTGGGTCTCTGCCAGATCTTCCTTCATCCGCCTACCTAACTCAAGCCTTTATCTTTATTTTATTTATTTGTTAAACAGGTAAACCCACTGACTGGGTACAAGTGTCCCTTTTAATGGGTGACCTGGAAGCACTGTCTGGTTAAGTGACTTGTTCAGAGTTACAGACCAAGGAAATGGAGGGTGAGGGATCCAAACCTTGAACTGCAGGAAGCAACTCATTAACAGCCCATAGCCTGAATTTTCTGAGCTAAATGCCAGATTAATACCTTTTCTAATGTGTCAGGTAGCCATTATATTTCCTATTCTACAATTTCTTTTGTGTACTAGCTGCTGGCGTAAATAGCACTTTTGAGAAGACTATCTCAGATCCCTTCTCCTAGCTTTGCTTTGCTAGCTTCTTGTCCCTGCTTTATGTCATTTTAGCTATCCCCTCTGACAAACCATTCATGCCTACAAGCATGTAACATGTCCACTCTTCATCCCGTTATGATCACTAGGTCTACCTTTTCCCTTATTCTAAGCCATGAGACCTGTTTCACTGGAATCTGGTCTTTCCTTTCTCACTTTCCTAGACTTCTAACCTCCTTTATGTTTGAGCCGCCAATCACCAAAAGCTCTCTTCTCTTTCCCACACTGGTTTCTTCACCATTGCTTCCTAACCTGTATCATTACTCTACCCAGCTGTAATATTTTCACCTTCACGTTTACGTTTTTCAGTCTTTCTCACTGTCTGTGCGACTCCCTCTTGTATGTAATTGTATGAAAGCTGTTCCAAATGTTCTCTATAGTTTTGTCTTCTGCCTTTCCCATCTGGCCAAATGTGTCCCCTCCCAGCTCACCTTGTGGTGTTGGTCCCTGCTTGGCCATCTTTAGCCCTGTCTCCATTTTATCATATTTTACTACTCTTTGCATTTCTCCTTCCACTCTAGCTTCCTTCTCTTTGTCCTCCCTTTTATGGTTGCATCTTTCACTTTCTCCATTCACCTTACTCTGTGGCCCAACTGGCATATTCTCTTGGTACCCTTTCATTTTCAACACCATTCTAGCTGTAGGTTCCCAGTTTCTTCATCCTTTACAGTCACTCGCTTATCCTTTCATACTTGAGGAACCAGCCCACTCACATCTTTGTCTCTTGTGTTGTAGAAGGAACGTCCTCACTCTCCTGCAGATCCCAAATCTTATGCCATCCTGAAGCTCCATGAGACAATCAGGTGCTCCACACCTTCAGCATCCCATATATTTCTCCTGCACTCCTCTGTACAGCCTGTTCTACTTCACACACACCTCAATTTTAGATATTTAACTTGTCTTCATTTATTTTCTTATAGCTAGTTATTGAGTTTACACTGCTAGGCATTTCAAATCTCCTTTTGGGACAGTACTAGGAAGCAGGTTAAAGAATTTAAAATAAATTAGAAAATGTAGTTAAAACTGTAGGTATTATTGTACACAACTAAGGGGAGGATGCAGATATTAAAGGGAGGGGTAACTGAGGTATAATCTGTTTTAGGGGACACCTTCTCAATGTGATCATGTAGTGGTCACTAGTATAACAGTATAAGTATATGGACAGTGCAGTGGTGCAGCGTTTAGCATTGTCACCTCACAGCAAGAGGTTCTATTCTTGATTGGGGTGCCTTCTGTGTGGAGTTTGCATGTCCTCCCTGCATTCGTGTGGGGTTCCTCTGGGTGCTCCGGTTTCCTCCCACGTTACAAAGACATGCATATGCAGTGTTTCTCCCCGGGCCTCTGCTGAAAATTGGCTTCATTCCAAGTCGGACTTTCCCAGTTAACAAATGTTAAATAAATAAATAAGCAGGTGAAAGTGGAAATTACTTCTAAAGTCTATTTTATGTCAGAGGTGGGCAACTCAAGAGCTATGAGGTTTAAGAATACAACATGGACAGAGTCTATATTGAATTCTTGAAAGCCGACAATGTTGAATCTGACATTGTTGGCACTAGAATAGTGAAACTGCAGAATGTCGAAGAAGTAAACGGAGATCTCCATAAGGGGAGATTTCCATTTACTTCAATGTAGTGCGGCCTCAGAGTTGGTATATTTAAGTAGTGAGGGGTGTGGGAGGTGCAAGGGTGCTTGCCCCAATGCCTAAACCATTTAGTTTTTTTTTTTGTTTTGTTTTAATTTTTTTTTTTTTGGAACATTTGATGTTTTAACAGTTCGATCACTAAGGGTCAACCTTTAGTGATTCGAACTGTTAAACATTCGATGTTCCAATATAGACCCACATGGACATGGAGAGTACATTGACAAAAATCAAAAACACTTGCAGAGCAATCTTTACTGGTAGTTCTCACAATTAAAACTTGACATCTTTTCATTATCTTAAATAAAAATGTTGTTTCTGAGCTCTTAGCATGATACACAAACATTTAAACCCATTGGAATCACAGAATGCAACAATGTTTGCTTCCTGGCCCTAACTCAGAATTTTAAACTTAAAGTAAAAATGTAAGTAAGCAAACCACGTAACACCTAAGAAAATCAAAATCCTCACATTGCAGCCTTTCCTGGCAGTTAAAAGTTCACCTGTTTTCATTTCATCAAAAAGCTATTTCTCAGCCGCTCCCAAAATTCCAGAAGAGTAAATCCCTTTGGACTCACAAAATACAACACAAATGTTTATCTCCTGGTCCTTCCTAGAACTTCTAAAACTACAATTTTAAAGCAAAATACCACTGCAATAAATCAAAAGCACAAGAACAAGAAAAATTGGTATACAAAGTATTAAAAAATCAGACATACAGAGCTGTCTTTTTTGGAACTTCTAATAATGAAACGTGACCTATTTTTCTGACTTTAAATACAACATGTGACATACTTGTCATCTCCTTCCACAATTCAGAAGTGGGTAATTCCTTTAACCTCACAGAATGCAACACAACTGTTTACTTTTTTGGCTCTAACTTAGAATTTTAAAACTCTGTGAAAAACAAGCTTAAAGTAAAAATTAAATTCCAAGAATAAATTAAATCAAATTAAAAGTAAAGCAACACTACAACTCAACAAGAACAAAACACACAAAAAAAATAAGTATACATATGCTAAAATAAACAAACAAAAGAGAACAAGTTCACAAAGTAAATGTAAAATCTACTTTTAGAACCGAAAAAGTACTTTTTGGCTTAGATATAAAATAACTTTGAATAATTGGTTGTGTTGTAAATTTATGGTCAAATGTTGAAAATTGCCAAGAGTTATGTGGCTATGATTGCAAATTAATGTCTTGTACATTTTATGCTTTCCAGCATTTTCTACCTAATAGTTTCAGCATACTTACCTCAGACTTTGCATCTTGACTTAAAAATAAAGACTATTTAAATCTTGATCAAGAAATTATGTTATATACCTTCATATGGAACAAACATATACACTGTTGGTGTTAAACTTCAATATATGGGATCACGGGGGCAAGTGATAACTGACAAACTGTTCAAAAGCTACAAAAAATTCCAAGTTATAATTTATAGTTAGTATGCCTTCTGAAATAAAACAAACAAAACTTAATCAAGTGAACATTTCATGTTTTTTTACCAATGGCTAAAGACCTATTTGGAATTCAAGGAATAAGACAGCATGGCAACTTGTGATGCCAAATATGGGGGTGTAGCACTGTCCGTCCCCAGTTAGAAGAAATGGGTGTATCACAATGGCACTAGTGATGAATGAAAAATGTTCAGACATTTTTCTTTGAGGGAAATACTTTTACTAATTATATGTTTCACTTTCAGTGTCCAGAAGCTGGGGATGAGACACTGGGTACCTGAGTTTCTTCTCTATTACAAGAGAGAGTGGTGGATACAAGGCTGTCCTATGAGATGAAAATAGGGATTCATATAGTCAGGCCCTAGAATCTATAACAAGATTAGTAATCGAAACACAGTGACAGCTTAATTAACGGTCCTGAGGGCAGTGAGAGAATAAGGTACAACTTATGTTGACAGACAGTTCACGGGTCTCTTCTGAATGGGTGAAGTGATTTTCTTTCAGTCCTTAAACTGAAACTAGTAAAACTTGAAAGACTGCAGGTCAAGGACAGTAATATCAGCTACAGTACTTCATAGAGGGGCAACTGGGATTTTGATACTGGTAAAGCAACTATACTGGATCTAAATGGAAAGGAAACAAAGTTGGGATGTTCTATGTTAATCCTCCAAGTTTATTATAATCTGAAGATTTTTTTCAGTGATTTCACATCAAATTGATCAAGTGTCTGATTTAGGTAGTCTTCCCTAGCATGGGAATGGCATATCTTCCAAAATACAGTTACGTTTTTGAAGATAAAATTTGACAATGCTGCATAAGGAATAAGTTAGTATTACCCCTTGCCCATATGCTCTAAGATAGTCTAGCCATTTGCCGATTTTGTTTATTTGAATTTGTTAACCAGAGTAAAGCATTGATTACACTTTTTTGTTTAGTCTCAACCCAGGAAATACATACAGTAGTAATTACAGAGTTTAACAATTACAGAATGAGTATAGTTGGGAAATACAGTATCTGTACAATAAAGTGTATGTTACATATAAAACAATGAGGCACAGAATTTGATGAGTACTGTAGAATGTGAAAAAAGCATCTAAACTGTACACGTACATTATATACATGACACATAGCAATCGTTAACCAAGGAATAAGTAGAGGAATCCCACCAGAGAAAGATCAGAAAGTTTCAGGGAAAGATGCTGCAGAGATACAAGTGTTTGTGTGATTAGGTTATTTCACTTCTCCAGATGGGATGCATTTGCATTTAGCTTCATGTGTAAGACTGTTTTTAGTACTGAACGGGATTTTGTATAACAGGAATTGCTTTTTATGATTTCTGGGGAAGGATTGTGTGCAATTAAGTAAACATGCAGCCACAGTCCAAGTGCATGTTCTCAATTTTGGGAAGCTGGATCCAGCTACTAATAATACAACAGACTCACTAGGCACATGTGTCATGTATTACATATACCAGAGGCATCTTGTTTTGGGAAGGATGCATACTTTATTCTTGCACTGTGATTTCCAAGGGCCTAAGAGGAATATATTAAAATACATGATAAAGAAATAAAAAAAAAAATCAGATGAACCTGACATCATCGTTAACAGGATTAGCTATAATCACCATAGAACATCCCAACTTTCTGTTTCCTTGCTTGTAACTTGCTACATGATACACAGACCTCATTCATCCACAGGAAATCATGCAAAGAAGTTAGAAAAGGAAGATTATCACCAAACATTTGAAAATGCTAGTTAGTAATTTGTCAAATATGGTCACTTAAGTCACTTCAAAGAAGTAAGTTAGCAAGAGAGAAAACTTTCCATCATACATTTCTAATCTATTTATTTATTTATTTATTTATATTTGTTCTTCAGGGTAAATCAGGGTAATGCCCTGATCTCAACGGACCATTTGCAGGCACAGCCCAGGTGAACATGATCACATAAGGAATGAACAAAACATATTTACAGATACAAGGATATGCTAAAAACAAATAGATATACATATTTATGGATGCAAGAATATGATACATTTAATTCAAGAAACAGTTTACAATGTCAAAATATGGATGGAAAATGGAATAATCAATTACGTTATCCAATAATCACAACCACAGAAAGCCCACAGAGCTGACTGACACTTTTCATTGGGTCATGTTTCCTATGTGTGTCAATAAAATGAAAGTGTCCATAGTCAGTCTACTACAGCAAAAAATGTGAAGTTTTACAATAAAAGATGGTCCATAAGTAGTTCTTGGTATTGATAGACACTATGTTACCCAAAGAAAACAAGAAAAGGAAGCAGTACAATAAAAGGGAACAAATTAATATACATTTACCTCAGTGAATTCGGAGCTACTAGAACTGGCTAGAAGGCCATTGAAAAAGAAAGTGTGCATAACTTTGGGACTACAATTTAATTTTGTACAGCTACGCTGACTGTTCCATGAATAATGTGAATTACAGACAATGGATGTGGTTTCCAGCATTACAAAAATAAAACAAGTCTTAAAAATATCCACAAGAGTGTTGCAAAGTCTGTGCTACACATGGATGTGGAACACATAACTGAAACGCTTAAAATTCCCTCTCTGAAATCTAGAAAGGAGGGTAATGCACAAGCAAAACACAGAAACCACTGTGAAATTATATAAAGAAAAGACATTCCAAGGATCATAACCTCAAATAAATGTGTGACAATTTAAGACAAACAAAGAAGCTTACTTACAGAAAGGACACCCAATGAACACAGCAATCTACTTGAAGGCACTGTTCAGTTTCAGAATAGTTTCAGATTTCAAAAAGATGTGGCTCGAACACATAACTTTGAAGACGGTGAGAATTTGAATCAAATAAATACAAGCCAGAACACTACATTTGTAAATGTCACTGACCAGGCCACTACATTTGTACATGTCGCTGACCAGGCCAGTACATTTGTAAATGTCGCTGACCAGGCCACTACATTTGTAAATGTCACTGACCAGGCCACTACATTTGTAAATGTCACTGACCAGACCACTACTGTCGCTGACCAGGCCATTACATTTGTAAATGTCGCTGACCAGGCCACATTTGTAAATGTCACTGACCAGGCCACTACATTTGTAAATGTCACTGACCAGGCTCAGTTAGGATAACACAGAGAGCATTGTAGGTACTTGTCCAGCTTTGCCCTCAGCAGTCTATTAATATATATAACAAGCACTGAAATGCTTGGAGCACGGTATATCTTAACATGCCTGTGTCCACTGGACAGCAGTTTTTGTGCTAAAAACAGACCTGTAGTTGCAGTTACAGACAAAAAAAGTATGACTTGAAGAATAATGCTGTGCATATTATATGTAGCGAGTGTCTACATAACTGCTCCATTGCCTACTGCTCCTGTAAAGACATGCCAAAAAAAGTCTTCATTGACTTATGGTAATGCTGCTGTTCCCAGTAGAGTGCAGTCACTGAGAGTCATCCAAAAATAATGAGAAGAAACTTGCTGTACTTCATCCAGATAGACTGATAACCCCCTGACAGCAGTGACATTACTTCAACAGTGACATCACAAACTTATCTTTAGTATTAAAGCAATTGCTGGTGGTCATTACTCTGCCATCTTATTTTGCATTCAAACATTGCCTTAGTAAATGATGTCAAGCATTTTCTGAAGACTTTCTGAGTACTGACATAAAAGACAGATGTGTTGCTACTAAATAATTAGACATAATGCTTGTTTACCAATTAGTATAATTTATAATATTATTATGATATTAACTAGACAAAATGGTGGCTGTATAAATTAACTTCCAGCCACTGACTTTTCTTGGTGTTTAAGTTAAAAATATTAGAAATGCTGCCTTATGCTTTTTGTTTTTTAACATAAGCTATTATTGTGTAGGAAACTTTCTGTGTGTACAGCACACACTGGGATTGTTCTGCATTTGACCCACATGCTAACTCTGGGTATAACTCACAGTGTAGCCTCTTCTTCTGTGGACATTTTTGCATACCAAAAATATGAGGCAAAAATCTGGACATTCTGGGAAAATCTGTATAGATGAGAGGTATGACCCTCAGTACTGAGGTTGAACGTGTTTAGGCTTCTCTCTATAGCATTTCTGCAGTACCATTTATACAACAATGTACCATACTTTGTATCATATTGTTAATTCTGATAATATACATTCTTTATTTCTATTTGTCAATCTTATCCACCAACTATATCAGAGATACAGTCCACTTATGCTGAAAAAGGAATTTGTACTGTGCTCTCTAGTCACCTGGTCTTAATTTAGCTCATTCATGCTAGTTAAAACAATGGCAAATCTGAAACACATAATAGAAACACTTATGATCGGGAGAATAACTGACCTACATGATCGGGAGAATAGCTGCCCTATATATGTCCTTCCTCAGTCTCACAGAGGAACATGTTCTACTTAGGGGGACATTTTGGACTCTCCTGGGTGAACAAAACAAAAATAAAATTTATAAAACATATATGGCATTTTAGTTAATATGCACAATGAAAAAGTACAGTTTGTACACTTACCATAAATGTAGATGTTCGACTGTATTCACTGTTGTAGTATACATAAAGTACAGTTGTGTACACTTACCATAAATGTAGATGTTCGAGTGTATTCACTGTTACAGTATATATAAAGTACAGTTGTGTACACTTACCATTAATGTAGATGTTCGAGTGTATTCACTGTTGCAGTATACATAAAGTACAGTTGTGCACACTTACCATTAATGTAGATGTTCGAGTGTATTCACTGTTGCAGTCATTACATTTGGGTAATCCTGCTGGCAGGTTGCCCTCAGTCGGCCTGAATTCCAAAGTCCTGAGTCCTGCGTCAGCTGATGTCAGGTCGTCAGGGGTATAAAAGATGCGGCCGGCGCCATTTTCTTTAGTTTTTCTTGCCCCAGATGTCAGGTGCCCCCTAAAAGGGTAGCCAAAATTTATATATATATAAATACATGCACCAATATAAACTTTACCTTCATCTACCAGAAAATACACCACATAGGTTGTATAAATCAGAGAAGGAAGGATAGGGTCCATCAGAAGAAAAGGGGGATGGCAGGTGGGTAACCTGGACGGCAACAGTGAATACACTCGAACATCTACATTTATGGTAAGTGTACACAACTGTACTATGTTTTTCGTGTTTCACTGTTGCAGTCATTACATTTGGGTAGAGTCCCAAAGCTGTGGATGGGAGGCTGGAGCTAAACAGCAATTAGGAGCGGCTATGAGGCCCTGCAGAACTGCAGTGGCAAAGCCTGCCCTGGATTTAGAGTAGAGTGGCAGATGATAGTGCTTTGTAAAGGTGTGGACTGAACTCCAAGTAGCAGCCTCTAAAATGTCTTTGGTTGGTACTCCCCTGAGAAAGGCAGCTGAAGTGGCTGCAGCTCTGGTTGAATGTGGCCTAATGCCCTTAGGCACTGGATTGCCATGGTGTAAGTAGCAGAAACGAATGCAGTGGCCTATCCACTTTGAAATAGTCTGCTTTGAGACAGCCTTTCCTTGTGATCCTGCAGCATATGCCGCTAGTAATTTCTCTGTCTTTCTGAAAACTTTGGTTCTGTCCAAGTAGAATCTAAGCTGTCTGTGTACGTCCAAAGAATGCAGAATTCTCTCCCCCTTGTTCTGTGGATTTGGATAAAAAGTTGGCAGATGAATAGCTTGGTTAAGAGCCACACTGGACACCACCTTAAGCACAAATGTTGGGTTTGTCCTCAGAGAGACCCTGGCTGGATAAAAAATGATAAAAGGTTCCACAGCCATGAGTGCCTGTAGCTCTGAAACTTGTCTTGCAGAAGTTATTGCTAGGAGCAGAGCTGTTTTCCAAGATAAAAACTTTATATTCAGCAGTAGCAGCTAGCTCAAAAGGAGGCAGGGTGAGGTTTTCCAAGACATAGTTGAAGTCCCATGCAGGCATTGGTGATCTCCTTGGAGACCTTCAATTTTTGGTCCCTCTGAGGTACTGTTTTAATAAGGGATGAGAAAAGATTGGTGGCTCTGTATTGTAATGAGCCGAAATTGCAGAGGCACGAATTTTAATAGATGAAAAAGATAGGCCTTTGTCCAGCATCTCAGTTAAGTATTACAAAATCTGAGGAATATTTGGCACAGCTGTATCAATTCCTTGTGCCTGGTTCCAAGCACAGAATCTCTTCCATTTTCCAGCATAAGATTTTCTAGAACTAGGCCTTCTGGCCTCCAAAATGACATCCATCACAGCTTTACTGAGAGGTGTGTTTTGTATGACTATGTTATCCGCCATGCTGCCAGGTTTAAAGTCCTGAGTTGGCTGTGCAAGATCTGATTGTTTTGCTGGGACAGTAGATGAGGTATTTGAGGTAAGGTCCAAGCTGGGCATTGAGACAAGTTCTTTAGGATTGGAAACCAGTACCGGTGGGGCCAGTCTGGGGCAATCAGTATCACTTTTGGCTTCTCCTGTCTGACCTTTAGGAGTACTTTGGGGAGGAGAGGCAGTGGGGGAAAGGCATATACTGATAGGTTTTTCCAGCTGAAAGATAGGGTGTCCACTTTCCATGCTTGTCTGTGATAAGTCCTTGTGCAGAATCTTTTTAGTTGGTAGTTGTGAGGGGAGGCAAATAGATCTATGTCCGGGCATCCCCATTTCCTTGTTATCATGCTGAAGACTTGTGGATCCAGCTGCCACTCGTGGGGATCCATGAGGTTTCTGCTTAGTTCATCTGCCAGAGTATTTTTCCTTCCTGGCAGGAATTGTGCCTGCAGATTTACTTGGTAAGTTAATGCTGTGTCCCACAAAGTCATGGCTAGTCTGCAAAGGGGGTAAGAATGTGTGCCCCCCTGCTTGTTTATATACCACATGACCGTGGTGTTGTCTGTCTTTATCAGTAGTTGTCCTGGATGAAGTAGGTCCTTGAAGGCTGTCAGGGCATTCTGAACAGCTAGCATCTCTTTTTGATTGATATGTAGATGCATTTGGGTTGAGGACCATGTGCCCTGAATGCATCTTCCTGCCATGTGGGCCCCCCAGGCATAATCTGATGCATCCGTTGTTAGTGTCTGCCTGGCTGGGGGTAATGTGAATGGCTGTCCCTTGTTTTGGTGACAAGCCTTTGCCCACCATCGAAACTCCTGTTGTAGGCAGGGAATGAGAGTAATCATTGTTTCCAGGCTGTGGCAATGTTGAGTCCAAACACTTTTTAGGTACCATTGAAGTTTCCTCATATGCAGTCTTGCATATGGAATTAGTAGGATGCAGGATGCCATGAAGCCCAAAGCCTGCTGAATTTTTCTTGCAGATAACTGGGCCCTTGTTGCCAACATTTTGAAATAGGTAGTCAGTTGCCTTTGTCTGGAGTGAGATAAGCCATCTGGGCAGTTGTATTTAAGCTTGCACCCAGGAATATTATCTCTTGAGAGGGTACTATTTTGATTTCTTTTTGTTGACTGTGTATGCTAGGCATGTTAGAAGTCTTTTCACAAACGCCAGATGTTGTAGAAGAATGTCCTTGTTCTCTGCTTGAATTAGACAGTCGTCCAAGTAAGGATATATTTGTATTCCTCTTTGTCTGCAGAATGCAATTACTGGTGCCAGGCACTTTGTAAAGATCCTGGGTGCAGTAGATAAGCCAAAGGGCAGTGCAGAGAATTGGTAATGCATTGAGCCAGCCTTGAATCTGAGGTATCTTCTGCATTAACTGTCTGATTGGGATATGCAGGTATGCCTCTTTTAGGTCTAGAGTCACCAGCCAAGCGTTCTTGCCCAGCATGGGCAGAAGCTGCTGCAAAGTCATCATCTTGAATTTTGGTATATCCAGGAATGACAGATAGGTCCAGTATTGGACTCCAGGTCTTGTCCTTTCTGGGTACCAGGAACAGTTTTGAGTAAAATCCTTGTCCCTGCTCTTGCTCTGGTACTTGTTGAATGGCCCCCATGTCCATGAGGGATGAGACTAGTTTTTGTGCCCATTGATTTTCTGGCAGATCTGGCCAGCCGTTTGCCTTTGGAAATGGAACTTGTACCCTTGTGACATGATATTTAGAACCCACTTGTCCTAGGTTATAATGTGCCAATTGTGAGAAAAAATGCTAATTTTCCCCCAAGGGTGCTGCCAGGAGATAAGTGCTTGGTGCAGGCAGGGGGAAGTCATTGGGACTGTTTCCTGTATGGTTGCAATTTGTCTTCTCCAACTTTGGAGGTAGAAGCACCCCATTGCTTTGACCTGTAGGAACCTTGTGCCTGGGATCTGCCTCTAGGGCATCTAGATCTGCCCCTTTGAGGTCTGTCTGACACAGGAAAGGACCAATTCTTTGTAGGCCAGTGTCTACTAACCCTAGGTGGCTGTACTTGTAAAAAATCTTTGACAGTTTGCATAGATTTAGCTTTGTCCTCCATTTTCTTTAACACCTCCTCTGCCTTAACACCAAACAAAGTATCATGCTGTAAAGGTGCATCTAATAATTTAACTTTGACATGATCAGGCAGATTTTGTTCCTTTAACCAAGCATGCCTCCTAATTACAGAACCCATAACTGCGGCCGTGCAGGAGGCCTCCAAAGAATCAAAACCACATTGCAAAGTATGCTTTCCAACTTGTTCAGCTGCATGCAATAAATCCTGCATTTCCTTGCTTTCTGCACATTCAGAGTTTAATAACATTTTCTGTTTAAGCAATGCCATGACATGTTGCTGATATTTGAGCATATGAAACTGACAGTTTAAGGCCCTTATAGCCGAGGTAGCAGATGTGTAAACCTTTTTCCCCATCTATCCAGTGCCCTAGAATCTCTGTCAGAGGGGGTAGGGTTTTTTGCAGCGGAAGCCTTAACTCCTTTCGGACCTTGTGAAATAGTTTCTGGGTCTGCAGCAGGGTTTTTAAAAAGGAATTTATGAGAGTCAGGAACCCTGTAATATCTGTCAGGCTTAACAGGAGCTGGAGGTAAGGAGTCAGGGGTAAGACTAGACTCCGAAAACACATTATCTACAATATCTAACACAGGTGGAATGGCTAATGGCCTGTGTTGAGGTAGTAAAAGGAAATCCCTGAGCCTCTTTTTAGATTCTGAAAAATCTTGGCTCTCCCAGTGGAAATGCTCCCTCATGGTATGCAAGGTTTCCCCAAATGAATAGTCCTCTGGAGGAGAAGCTGAAGGTATAGATTCTTCAGCATCAGAATCCTCATGGGGGGAAGAGAATATTCCTGATCAGAAGAGGAATCAGAAGAAATAGAAACCTGATCTGAAGATTCATAGTCAGTCTCTTGCCTAGGCCTCTTATCAGGAGGGGGATGGGAACCCCTGATCAAGGTAATTAAGTCTTCGGCCATTTTGAGCATCTGTTTTTTGGGCATAGAGGCCTGCCCATGTGGCTCTTGAGTTTGTTTCTTTGCTTTAGAAGGTGCTTTAGTCTTTGCCTTTGAAGCTGAGGTTGGTTTAATGTAAAGATGCTTATGTCTGAATACACCCTCAGAAGCCGATGCCTGCTCAGCGGCTCCAGACCCATCTGAAGGAATAGTATCCGAGGCTCCAATACCTTGAGTTTCCAGCAGCATGGCCGACTCCACGTGGGAGTTGGTAGCAGCCTGCGACTCTAAAGTAGCGGGCGTCAGGGGCTGCAAAATTGCCTCACTGAGAACCGGCGACTGGCTTAGGAGAAGCCTCGTCGTCAGTTTTGGGCCTTGGTTGTCTATCTCTCTCCTTTTCTTTGCATTTTTTGTGAACTCCGGTAGTCGGATGGCTATCCGACGACATTTCTGGATAATTAAACCAGCATCCAAAATAGTTTAAAGCAAAATCATACCGACACTTAATAGTCGTCTTCTTCTGGCTTTTTCCCGGTTAGGGGTCGCCACAGTGGATCACCTGTCCGCTCATGATTGGCAGTGGAGTTTTACGGTGTTGAGTTGCCAGCCCGATGCCCAACCTTCCACAGGAGACACACACACACACACACCTAGGGCCAGTTTAGAGTGTCCAATCCACCTACAGCATGTCTTTGGGATGTGGGAGGAAACCGGAGCACCCGGAGGAAACCCACGCAACCACAGGGAGGACATGCAGACTCCGCACAGAAGGCACCCCAGCCAAGGATCGAACCGGAGAACCTCTTGCTGTGAGGCGACAACGCTAACCGCTGCACCACCATGGCATTGGTTAAATCTAGCACAAAACTGACAACCAGCAACATTGTAATCAGGGCCTGGGCAAGGAATACGGTAAGAATGAAAGTCCCTATGAGGTATTTGCTTTCCACAAGAAATACAATTATTAACTTTTTCTGACTTCAGTCTGGAGCAAGAAAAAAGTTTCCCCAATGGGGTACTTAGCTTTATTGAAGACTTTGGATCTGAAACTCAAACACGAAAATCTCAGGAGTTGGCCGACCGGCACTTGAGAACTGCTTCTGCTTCGGGCACCACGCGGCAAGAAAGACTAAAGAAAATGGCGTCGGTCACATCTTTTATAACCCTGATGACCTGACGTCAGGGAAGGGGCAACAGCAGCCGACACAGGACCCAGGACTTTGGAATTCAGGCCGACTGAGGGCAACCTGCCAGCAGGATTACCCAAATGTAATGACTGCAACAGGGAAACATGAAGAACATCTGCAGACCACACTTACAACTCATAGTAAGGGACAACATGCATCATACATTTAAAAAATGCCATGTAGGTAATAGACACTTCAAACATATAACATATATAAACATAACGTAAGAAAACTTGACTTGTTTTTATGTGGGCTTTTAATGTATTTATTTGTAACTACCCTAGCCCCTGTTATCTATTTCTCTGTTTTGGGAATGCTATGATCTTCTACTAATGTGAACTTTTTCTTAAAGACTGGAAATAAAATGGGCACTGGAAACATCTATCTTTTAGATAGTTTTTTTACTAGAATGATAGGGATGAAACAAAAAGGACCATTTATAAAAAAATTGTTTTGATGGCCAAATAAAAATACAAGTAACCTAAGATACACTGGAGTTTCCACATGGAACTTTACAAGAAACTTTACAGATTGAAGATCATCTGATATCCTGTGTAGAACCAACATAAATAGTTTTTTCTGTAATGTCTATACCTGAAAATGGAAATTATCAGCCCTGTCATGATTTCTTTTTCACATTCTGAGGAATCATTAGGAAACATTCACTGTTTATTAAAGTTGCTTGATAGTACAGCCATAGGTACATTTCAGTACGCATTTCTAAATTAAGGCCTTTTTCTTTTTATATTTTGGAAAATTTGGTACCATTTCCAGAATGCCATCCAAAATGTTACAGCTTCACAGTCATCCTGGAAAACTGTGTGCTTGTATATGTCTTCATCAGGAAGGAATATGCTAGCACAATGGAGTCAACAAGAACCTTGCAGACAGATTTTTTCCTCCTGAAATAGTCCATTTTATTTTCAGTGCAGACTCCTGATGACACACAGTCTCACACACACGCACACACACAATAATCAAAAGTCAGATGGACAACTGACACTTTTAATTAGAGCAGCATATATCTCCTTCCTCTGAGGTTTCACTGCTCCATATACTAGGCATGTGATACCGTACAGTGAAAAACAATGATGGTTGACATGCATCTATCCTCCATTTACTGCCAGTCACTGAAATGCCCACCATATACATAACATTTATGGCTGCTGGCTTAAGGAGTACGTACTTACATTGCTACTTTCCTTACTCACCTTGTATAGGATACCTAGTCAAGAATAATATGCCCAAATGACATACTCCATCATAAAAGACAGCTGAAACTAAAAGGCTGATCTGGCTCCCACACACCCATGTAGGCACCCATTGCATGCCCTCCTAGTTAATACAGTAAGCGCCAACATCAGTGCACCTTGGGGGAAGGATAAAGGAAAGAAAGCATTTCCAAGTTTCCATTTTCTCCATGCTGCTCTAACTGCAACTGTCATTTGTGCATCTGACTTTTGATCAGACATCCTGTGCTAACTAATCATACAGTCTCGGTCAGTGGCAGGCTGCTCTAACTGCAAGTGTCATTTGTGCATCTGATGTTTGAACAGACATCCTGTGCTAACTAATCATACAGTCTCGGTCAGTGGCAGGCTGCTCTAACTGCAAGTGTCATTTGTGCATCTGACTTTTGATCAGACATCCTGTGCTAACTATTCATACAGTCTTGGTCAGTGGCAGGCTGCTCTAATTAAAAGTGTCATTTGTGCATCTGACTTTTGATCAGACATCCTGTGCTAACTATTCATATCGGTCAGTGGCAGGCTGCTGTAATTAAAAGTGTAATTTGTGCATCTGACTTTTGATCAGACATCCTGCGCTAACTATTCATACAGTCTCAGTCAGTGGCAGGCTGCTCTAACTGAAAGTGTCTTTTGTGCATCTGACTTTTGATCAGACATCCTGTGCTAACTATTCATACAGTGTTGGTGAGTGGCAGGCTGTTCTAATTAAAAGTGTCATTTGTGCATCTGACTTTTGATCAGAGATTCTGTGCTAACTATTCATACAGTCTCGGTCAGTGGCAGGCTGCTCTAATTAAAAGTGTCATTTGTGCATCTGACTTTTGATCAGACATCCTGCGCTAACTAATCATGCAGTCTCCGCCAGTGACAGGCTGCTCTATCTGAAAGTGTCATTTGTGCATCTGACTTTTGATCAGACATCCTGCGCTAACTATTCATACAGTCTCGGTCAGTGGCAGGCTTCTCTAATTAAAAGTGTCATTTGTGCATCTGACTTTTGATCAGGCATCCTGTGCTAACTAATCATACAGTCTCGGTCAGGGGCAGGCTATTATTTGTGCATCTGACTTTTGATCAGACATCCTGCGCTAACTATTCATACAGTCTCGGTCAGTGGCAGGCTGCTGTAACTGAAAGTGTCATTTGCGCAGCTGACTTTTGATCAGACATCCTGCGCTAACTAATCATACAGTCTTGGTCAGTGGCATGCTATGGAAATGACTGATGGGCTCACCGACATCCACAAATGTATTCCCACATACATTGATTAGTTCTGTGGGTCCAAAGGAGACAAACTGGCATATATAGTGTTGAACAAACAGGGGTCATTTTATTTCTTGCCAGTCCACATTTTCTACTAAATGGCCCAAGTGTTTCACTACAATATATGTACAACAATGGCCTGCTACTATTGAATATGTCATTCACTTCCCTCCACAAGCTTTTGGCACAGACCTGCATCAGCAATTTTATGCATTTTAGTTACTAGTTGAACTGTTTTGAAAACAGCATGAGAAATAATGAACTACCAAAAGACTCCTCAAAGACATAGTGGGTCCTACTGAAATGAATGTAAACCTAGTATTCCCATCCAAAACCTCACAAAAGCATTACTGTTGAATAAAAATTAAGTTTTCACCAACTCCACTTTGTAATAAAATGCCTTTTTATGGGGTGCATAATGATGCATTTCACAAAATGTTCATACTGTACTTTTGTTGTCATGCCCTACTGTTCTTAGAGCATCAGTGTCAAGGACGGAGACACTTTCAAGCACAATTTTGCCTCTCCTCAAGAAAAGCAAACTTGGATGAATGTGATGCATACTGGGGGATGTCTAGCCTTAGTGAGCATGACATGTCTCTTGGTGGTATAATCCTGTTATAGTACATGCAAGATTCAGTGCTACTGTTAGCATTTTGGAAAATTGCCATGAATGCCTATTATAAAATGTAAACATGTTTATGGACTACCACGGGTCTATCTGATATTATCAAATTATCACTTATCAGAAAATTGCATTCAAGAGACGACTTCGCAAAAAAACTTATTTTAACGAACACCCGAATCACCGAAGTTGTACTCTGGGAAACTAACCAGTTGGCCACCATGGTGAACTTTGCCCTTTTCCCCACTGAAGTGTGATCTCAGATTTGCTATATTTAGTTCTGGGTGAGGTGGGGGCAAAGCCCTCACTTGGTTGGATTTGATTTGCTTCAGATCATTTTTTTTTTCATGGTAGCCAAGTGGTTAGTTTCCCGGAGTACACTTCAGTAATCTGGGTGCTTGTTAAAATACGTTTTTTGTGAAGTCGTCTTGTGAATGTAATTTTCAGGTAAGTCAGAATTTGATAATACGAAGTAGACCCATTACCACATACCCACTGCTTGTCTCTAACACCTAATACTTACAAGATTGTAGATCATGAATACCTATTCTGTCTTTTAGTGGTTCACAGCTGGTATGGCATTTTTGGAGACCACCAATAACAATGTCAGCTTTTAGAAACTCCTACAGATTATAATAGAGAAAGGATCTCTGATGTTAAGCAAAATGTTTTACAAGCAGTGCAACACACAGCCCTGAAGCTATACAGCCCATTAGTGTGAAACACTTAACATATATTTCAGATAGGTTTTGAAACTGCATGATGCTCAAAAAATGTGAATGTATTACTAATCTTTCTTGTAAATGTGCATACTCCCAAGTCTTGGAAATGGCATGAAATACAGTTTTGAAAATGATGTTTCCAGCTAGATCCCACTACAAACACTACCTTTATTCAAAATGCCACTGCTTAAAACTTTCTGTAAGGAACTTTGATAATACCCATAACGCAGTGCCGCACATCCACTGAGTTTTTTGTTTTTTTAGAGCATGCACAGTTTGCACCCCAGAGATAAAACATGTAATTATGCTGCCTGTGTGGTAGTTGCTGTGAGGTGTACTGGTCAGGTGCCAGTTATATGCTGGGAACATGAAGTGGAATTTAAGCTTCAATACAGGCACACAGATATTCGTAATGAAAGTGCACATTTTAGCAATGCACTGCATAACTACTGCCGCTTCAGACTAAGATCATACATGTTTACGTATTGTCTTTGGTATACTTTTTTATTAGTTAGCAGGCTATGACTGTGGTAACTAAGCAATGAAATCTGATGAAAAATTGTCCTGTCATTTGTACAGGGCTAACTGTTTTCGTTTGGAGGCCATTATCATGGCAACACTGTGAGATACAAGTTTGAAGAGATTCAGGGGATTATTAATTTTCTGACAATTAAAACAAAACCTGCTACAAAAGGAAATTTTCCGGGTATTTCTCACAATGTTCTTCACTGTTCATACCTCATGCGTGCCTTATTTCAAAAGCAGGGAGATGTTAGGTTACCTGTAAAGTTTGGTGCACATACACCAGTTCTGAGACACTCCATGTGTTTGTACTCGCTGTATGAGGTATTGATTACCTTGTAATATTCCATGAACATTGAAGATTTTTTTTTCTTATATTGTACTATTTAACCTGCCATGCAGTGCATATTTTTTTATCTTGAACTCTTAGTTTGGTACACTCGCCCTGCCGGGCCACTGACTCCCTGGAACCTTACAGTCTCTAGACACAATAAATAAATAAACAAAAAAGACAATGTGCAGGTAAATTCTGTTGCATCTTGGACTTAATAGTTTTGTACCTTAAGGCAGCTATATAGTCTACCTTTCACACAAAGGGTTGATTTTTACTTCTTTGTTAAAAATGGAATGTTCACAGATCATAAGCACTTACTGAAACTTCAGATAAGGAATAATCCCCTAAACCCATCTTTACCCTATATACGCATGACTGAGGTGTTTTAGTAAAAAACACACAATGTTCTTGGTACTCTTTTGTGGTACTTTTTACTTTACATTGTTCCCTCTGTAATTACTATCTACTGTATTTTAGGCTCAGTGTTATATTCTCACTGATATTAAATGTACAGGTCATTTCAACCACTTTTAGCAACCGTTTTAACTCTTCTGCCCTAGTTACAATACTCTGTTTTATAGTTATATTGGTAGTTAGATTTCACCCACTTTCAACTATGTATGTATAAAGCCTTTAACTGTGACAATTTTAGTTGGCAATGAATATATAAACTTGTGGTACATGCTCTAAATGTTGTACATACAGCTACCCTGAAAAAAACATTTCCAATTTCTGTTGTACATTCAAATAATTGTAGTTTCTGTTAATGTCTTTACTTTTAGTCATGGCTGAAAACGGTCTTCAGATCAGCTCACTTACCTGGTTAACCAACTAAATAAATAAACATTAATATATCTACAGCAATCCATCCCTCAGAGTAATTTAAGGAAAAGTCAAAAGTCAGTAACAGGCACAAAGGTGTCGGGCATTTTATAGCTCTTTTGTTTAAAAGTTGTTGTTGTTGTTGTGTCTTTCGGCTTATCCCGGTTAGGGGTCGCCACAGTGAAACTCCGGTCTGCTAATGTTTGGTAGAGGATTTTTACGTGTCGAGTTACCAGCCCTGGCGCACAACCTTCAACGAAGGCACACCCATTCACTTATGCCTCCACACAGAAGACGCTCTAGCTGAGTATCGAATGGGACAACGTCTTTCTGTGAGGCGACAACGCTACCGCAGCACCACTACCGCGTGATTCTGTGATTTTACCTACCACTAAGAACAATCAGAGAGAGGAACCACATCTGTCTTGTTCCAGTCTCTACTCTCTAGACATTTACATTCTCTCCTGATTTATAAAAAAATGCTATCTGCAGCATTATTAGTTTCCCCCTCAGTTCAATCAATCAAAACCTACTCAAAGTACATAAACCTACTCATCCTCCAGGCAAAAACCTTCTATCCTTCAACCTAGCTCGCCTCTGGAACTCCCTTCCCCCACTCATCCACACCACCTCTAATCACACTGCTTTCAAAAAATCCCTTCATACACACCTGACATCACATTGGGAATGCTCCTGCTCCCACCCTACATAACCTACTCTTCACCTACTCTCATACCTTCATGCTCTGCTCACATCTTTAATCAACCAGACAAGTCCATATAAATTATTGACTCCATATCCCTCCTCTTCCCCCACTTCAAGTCATTGTACCTCCTCTTCCTTTCTAGTAACCTGTTCTCTGAATCTACTCTGCATAAATGGATAAGCTCATGTTAAATAGTCAATTCATTTTCCTGCAATGTATTTTAAATGCACACTTGCTGTACTACTTGATATTGCTTTATCTTTAACTGTTGTACCTATTGTTAAACTTTGTTTGTATCTAAGAATGTATGTTCATAAGTACAAAAAATATATTTTTTGGAGCTTTTCTCCCCAGGACTCCATTGAAAACGGGTTCATTATGGCCCAATGGACTATCCTGGTAAACCAACTACAATAAATAAATAAATAAAATAAATAAATAAAGTTCTCTGAGAATTCTAAGTTGAACTTAGACAGTGCTCCCAGGCCACCGCTGAAAAGAGACAAACAGTTAAAACAAACCTCATTATAGTATAATGCTTTTGTCATTTTTAGTTTCACAGGATCTGAATGGGCACATCTACTGAATGTAGGTTGTAAATTCAGCTTCTGCTCCCCTCTAAATTCTAAACAGAAGTATTCCCTGAGTATCCTTGTTTTTGCACTATCCTTTTCCGCATATCTTTCTCTATTTTACTAGACCTTACTATCACTTCATCTGCAATCCTTTACTTTCATGTGTAAACCCTTTTCAGCCATAACCCAGGCCAGATAGGCAAACAGGAAGTTCAGATACAACACAAATAGTTAAGAAGTACAGAGTATGGCATCACTCAAAGATATATTGTTGCACATACACAAATACAAAAAAGACATTGCTCAGACTTAGAGAGGTCAGTACTCACATGTTTTCCCCAATACACTTGCTTATGACTCCCCTATATGAAATCATTGAATTAATTTTCATATTATAGGGAAATGATGTGAAAATGTTTGCTAGAGCACCATTCCACAGCATCAAAACTGTGGACACACAGACACACACACACACACACACACACACACACACACACACACACACACACACACACACACACACTGAATAAAGATATCCTTCATATTAACACCTATGTCAACAAATCACACTGCTACGCTAACACCTTGGAGTTATTTCTGTCTTTCTTTCCATATGCATGTGATATCCGGTTGGAAGGTGATTATGTCACTCTGCAGGGGAAGCGTAAATCATTGAAATGTTTAAGACATGGACTGATGTCCCAGGCCTGGAGCACCAATTAACCAGATAATTAATGCCAACAGTTTCAGATGACAGTACTGTTCTGCCTCTTTGGAGTGTTGTAAAACAAAGAACCTGCCATTTATTGAGCTGCTTCAAGGCTTTGTTGTTCACCACTTAGTGAAAATCTTTAATGAACTGACAGTGGGTGGAAATATGGGTGCAGAGTAAACACAGAGGTGTTGTTGGTTGATTGAACATTCTAAATTGTCCACATATGTTGCATTTACAATTGCCATTGTGGTCTAGCTTATGCATGAAAAGGGTCTGGGAAGAACCAGTTCACTCTTCCCATTAAGCAATAATCTTCCCATTAAGCAATACATTGGATAAAATAAATGCAGATGAATGAGAAAGCCACTGACATGGCTTAAAAATATGCCACCTAAAACACAGCATCATAAAGGACAATATTCAAAGCACTTCCTAGTATGGTGCCATGAACTGTTCTGTAATACTTCATTCACTCTAATCACAGCTTGTCCCATACCACTGACACTGATACAACATGGCAGCATTTCTTGGAATTAATTGTAAGAGTGGAATTTGATCCTGTGAGACATACATGGATACTGCCTTGTCAATTTGCAGTCTTTTCAGAAATTTGACTAGATAACTACAGAATATCCTTCAAGAATGTTGAATTTGATGTACTGGTTACCTACTAGTGGCAAGGGATGTAATCATTCACAAATCACTTGGCCACCATGCATATCCCAGCATGACACAGTTTATTCAATGCACACCAGATACAGGACACATGCCACGGTGGTACAGCGGTAGCGTTGTTACCTCACAGTAAGAGGTTCTCCCGTTCAATTCTCAGCGTGGCTTGGGAGTGCTTTCTGTGTGGAGTCTGCATGTCCTCCCCGCGGTTGGGAAGAGTTCGAAAGACATGCGTGCGTAAACGGGCATGCCTTTGTTGAAGGTTGGGCGTCGAGCTGGCACCTCGGCATTTCATAAAAAAATTACTGCCAATCATTAGCGGACCGGAGTTCCGCTGTGGCGACCCCTTACCGGGAAAAGCCAAAAGACAAACAACAACAACAACCAGATACAGGACACAAGCAAAGACATCTGACAGTACACGCTTGGGTTTATGAGCTATTTACTTACAATTTGTGTGTAGGAGCTATCCTATATAGGCAATAATTAGCATCACAACAGGTACTCAGCCAGTGCACACTAGAGTTGTACTTTTAAGAGCATCTGTGGGTCACTGCAATTTAAGTAATATACCTGATGATAACAAATTAAAGGTTAGCCACAGTTGTGATAACAGGTTTGACCACCCCTGTCCAGGTCTGGGCTGGCTCATCTGACTACTGAGATGCTTCCAGGTGGGCTATCACTGTTAGCATATTAACTTAAGCATCTTCAGAACTTTCAAAAATATTGGTATTTGTTGTTTGCTTTTTAGGCTAAGTTTGAGAGTGCCAGTCACAATGCAGGGGCTACTGTTATATATTAGAAGACCATAACTGCAATCCTTGGAACTGTGAGAATTTGTGTGATTATGGGGAAATAGATTCTGACTCCAAAACTGCTGTATCTTGTTGCATTCCCTCTGCTCCCAGGTACAAAGATCTTAAAGTTGGTACACATAAGTAGTGGGGGGTTTGGGGTGCAGTCCCCACATCAGGAGTCCCCCCTGCAAAAATATTTCAAATGTGTAACAGAGATTTTCAAAGTCCACTGTTATGTGTGCTAAACTACAGTTACATTTTCATACTTTTGGGTTCAAATTATAAAATCTAGAACTTCTGATAGGCTATCACAAAGCAGCAATTGCACACTCCAAGGTTCCACTGTATGTTAAAAACGTATGTTTTTTTTTTGAAACTCTGTATCATACAGCATTTTAAGCTCTGTGATAACTGTTTTGCTTTGTAATATCCTGAACTCATCTGTATTGTTGAAGTGCCATTGTGCCCAGGTTATGGCTGAAAAAGTCCAAGGACTAGCCCATCTAATGAGTTAAATAAATATATAAAATAAAACAAAATAAAATCTGTGACTCATTATGTATGGAAGAAGTATTGCTGCTCTTTTCTTAACAGTGCTAAAAACTGGAAACAAGGTTAAGATTCTGCTGCTGGCATTTCTTCATAAATTACACTACTCAGTGCCCGTCCACTTCAAAAACAGTCAGGCAGTACAAACCTGTTAGTGATTCAAAACTGTCTGTGCTTAACATTCTTCTTGTTGAACATAACAAAAACAGATTTGGCAAGGGTCTCTTTTCCTACTGTCTTTCATGCAGAATTTAGTTCTAGAAAAAGCAGGTAAAAGAAAAAAAAAGGTTCCTTCATTTGCAAGCTGGATACCTGACAAAATATGCTGATGTGTTAATGTTGGTTTCCATCACCCAGTGTCACTAAGCTATATCATATTATATACTGATTTAACTTTGTTTAACTCAGTCTTCTGTCCAGATTCTCCTCCTTTGCTCATTCTGCAACATTTCCTCCCATTTGCCTAGCGCATTCATAGCAGTAAAGTTTCACCTGCACTCTTAACCTGCTACCTTGCTTTGCCATCTATGTCATTTTCTGTGTCTACTTTACTGCTGGGTTCCTCCTCAAAACAGCTCTCATTCAATGCATTATTAGGGAACTTATGTCCCGAGGACTGCACTGACAGTCCTTGTATGTACAATGGAAACCCACATCAAACTAGTCAGTTTTACTTACTACAAGCATGTCTTGTATGTCATAGTAGACATTCATCTTCTACGCCACACTAGAGTAGGTAAACGTTTACAAACAGCTTAGCAGTGTTACCCCCTAGACCTTTATGACCTATTTCTGTATTTACATGTTTTATTGGCTTTCGTATATCTTCAACAAGTCATCTTAAAGCTTTTCTGCCTGGGCCTCAAGTCAAAATGGACTGTGACCACATGGACAACACAGTAAACAAACTCTAAATAAATAAATAGATAAATAAATACATTTTCTTGCATAATACAATAGAATTTGAGACATAATTAATATGAATAATGTATGTTGCTAAATCATTCTTTTACTTTACGAAAATGCAATATATATATTTCTTGTAAACTCTTCATTGTTTGTTTTCTTCTTGTGCTGAGATTGAAAATGGTCCACCAAGATCAATGCTTTATCCTGCATAAGAAACTAAAGTTAGACAGTAGTAAAGAGGCAACATAAAACATTAAAAAACAAATATATTGATACGAATGATCCACTATGGGGCCACTAATGTGCATCTTTCAGGTGGACTCCTTGTAAATGTTTCCACGACATCTACCAGTCTGTCCATGTTTCCATCTCACAAAATAAATATTGTTTCAATCTTAAATGGCTGGATTGCATTTGTTTAATTGCTTAGGTGGTTATTAGATCAACACTGTGTATAAAATTCTTATGGTAACTTTTTTATTTTTCTTTTTGGTGGGGATAGGCTCTTAGTATTATTAATAAAGCATAATATATTCTTGAAACAGAATAATAATGTTTGAAATACTGAAGTTAACACCAAAAGATATGCAATTGACATACTGATTTTGAATACTGTTCTGTTTCTGGTCCTCTGCATTTTTTTTTTTCATTTTACTGCTATGATAAAAACCTGAGCAAAACAGAACAGGATTTAAAACATACACTGTAACCTGGCATGAATACAAAAAAAAAAATCTCTTTCATTATGAAGGGCATGAAAGTGACAAAGGAAGAGAGACAGATGAAACAGAGTGGGAAGATTTTTTTCACATATCAAAGCACTGCATTTCCTGCACTACTGAAAGTGCCTTGACAACAAAGACCAAGTAAAAAACAAACCACTCTGTGATGTGGGACTGCGTCTGACAGATACAGAACCCAGCGTGTATGGTGATGTACAACATGATCAGCACTTATAATGTACATTTTCAGATGCATCACACATAGAAATTTGCTATGTTTGCCATACTGTAATGTGCTTACCTCAGCCTACCAGAAAAGAAAATTACAGCTTATTAGTCATTGTTCAGCAGCACCCATTCCTGCTTATCCACTGTTTCTTCTTCAGCATCAACTCAATTCTTCCAGCCTGATGGTAGAGGGACAGTCTGTCTGTCTGTCTGTCTGTACCACTGTGATCTGGGTTTGGCTAGCATTCAAAGCACCATGGGATCAGGCGGACATGGGGACAGGCTGACTGGGCAGTGGCAAGCTCAGCTAACATGTGCCTGTTTGGGGGTATAAGTCACTCTGCCATCATCCCATGATGGAGAACAAGAGGCTATGATGTAGGACTTCAGAGTGTAGATGGGATGAGAACAAAGGCATCCAAGGGCTACACACACACACACACACACACACACACACACACACACACACACACACACACACTCACACAGGCATGGTGCAGGCTGATGTCTTTGCATGTCCATATCCTACTAGGACTATAACACAAAAAGAGACAACCACAGTGACAGGATGAAAGTGCTTCTCTATGGCTCCTCTCCCAGTGCCACATTAAAGCATGTCTAGTTAATCTAGAGGCTTTTCCATTAGAAAGGGAGGACACACTTGATGACTGGATATAAAGAAGGGTTCACCCAAACAAATATGGGACACAGTGATATATGAGTCCTCAAAATATAATAAGGTTCAGATGGCAATGGTACAACCTAAAAAAAAAAACATAATAACACAGATTTTCTGCATCACTGCATGATGGCATATTTGAATGACAGGAATATGTATTTGTTTGTTTTTCAATTGCCCAACACTGATCTACCCAACATTCTAAATGCAATCAGTAAATTTTCAGATGCGTCTGGATATCAAATCAATGAAAAAAAATCTCACATTCTCCCAATTAACCCGGAATCACATAAATCTATTCTTTTCTCTGAGTCTCCTTTTCATATTTCATATCATCTCAAATATTTAGGTATTAACTTCGCCCATAAACAAGCTTCTATGCTTCAAAACAAT
Organism: Protopterus annectens; assembly: GCF_019279795.1. NCBI lineage: Eukaryota > Metazoa > Chordata > Ceratodontiformes > Protopteridae > Protopterus > Protopterus annectens. The sequence goes on from NC_056748.1 coordinate 8,073,986, forward strand.
CTGCTAAAATCATGGTCTATTATATGTCAAGACTTACAAAGATGGAAACTGTTAAATTTAACATTTCTTTCCAAAGTAGCCATTGTGAAAATGAATATTTTACCCAGACTTCTCTATCAATTCAATGCAACAAATATAATAATTTCAAATAATTTATTTTCACAAATAAATAAAGATATAGCAAAATTTCTTTGGTTTCCTAAGAAAGTTAGGATCTCCTATTCCAAATTGAGTCTATCCAAAGAAAAAGGAGGTGTGGGCCTTCCAAATTTCTATCTTTATTATACGATTATATGTTCTAATAGACTATGGTCCATCTCAAACATGAGTGGTAAAACTCAATCTTATTATCCGGCTTGGATGAAGATATGGAATCGGCATATAATGTCCAATAATATAAATCCCAAAGCTATTCCCTTCTTAACGCCTAGTTCTCTTAACAACTCAAAACTACTTCCAATGCTGAAATTTAAAATAAAAATATTCCAAAAACTGATTAAAGACATTAACCTTGAGTATGCTCTTTTCCTTCTTCAACCAATACATCTTAATCCAAATCTTAAAATTAATAATAAATCTATAGACCTTACTGAATTCCCTCTTATCAAAGATCTTAAAGTCTGGGATATTTTTAAACATAAATCCGCTTCCATGGCAGAGTTACGGGCAATGTTTAGGGTAAATAACAAATACACAATTATTCTTCGTCAAGTAAGAGACCTTATAATATCACAAACTAGTAATATATCTTCTGATTCTCAGGAAATTGATAAATTAACTGAAATTATTACTACAATATCAAATTCTAAAAATACAATTTCTGTTTCCTACAAATTATTATACCCCCTATTTCACAAGGAGATATGCCTCTTCGCCAGCTACTGGGATAATCAAGGTTTATCTATTACAGTTGATCAAAAATTACTAGCTATAAAAACTACCATAGAGTTATCCCCTTTCAAAAAACTACTATACACCCAATTGATGTTAAACAATAATGCTTACTATACCCAGGTTATACTAAATAAATTTGATGCTAATAGATCCACTGTTTGCACTTGTTGCCCCTTCCCGAGAGCTGATCTACTTCACATTATGTGGCACTGCAATCACTCTTATAAACTTTGGTGCTCCCTTAAAGTGCGTCTTAAAAAAATGGGATATTACAGTTCTACACTGTCTTGGGAAACGGCTATTTTAAATGTCCCACCTTCCAGGATATCTAAAATACATCTACATATTCTAATCACTTTATGTTCTCTCATCAAAATGTACATCATATTTAATTGGTTGGATCACAGCAAAATGTGTTGGCAGGGATTTAAAGAGATGGCTATTAAATATATCTCCTCGCAAAAGCTAATCATAAAGAGTTCTAGGAAGAAAGCTTACTTCAATAAACTTTGGAGAAGCTTATTTGAAGTGATTTTGTGTTAGTAAATTATGTTAAAGCGCACAAAGTTCTTTATCCCTGTGTTTGTAATCTTTAGTATGAGTTTTTTTTTTTGTCATATATGGTATACTTTACCTATGGGAGTACTACTCTCTTCAAAACAAGAGGTCTGATTACTCATTCACAGTCATGGTAGCTGGTTGTTGGTGTAAATAGTTGTATATATTAGGTGGATAGGGTTAGTTAGTTACAATGCATGTCTTAGTATCATGTTTTTTATTATTGACTTCCCTATCATTGTTACTTAAATTTCAAATCTTATGTTTTCTTCTATTGTATGCATTGTTTTTTCTTTATTATGAAAAATAAAAGATTATTTGAGAAAAAAAAAAGGAATATGTATTTGTTTGTTTACTTAGTAACCAAGCTAGGTGACTGGCTGCTTCAGAAGTCTTTTGCAGCCAAGACCTGTACTTAACTCTAGAACGTTGGCAAATGAAACACAAAGTAAAAAACTGTGTGCTCCTCCATATGAAACAAAATTATTTTGATATTGGTTAGCATCTACCAGTCAAGCAGGAGGTGGAATGGAAGAAGACAGATGAGGACAGCCATAGTCTGGTTAAACATAAAACAGGAATGCCAAACACCTCTCTCACAACATAAAACAGCTGCAGTACAAAATAAAAAGTGTGGTAGGAACAATATAACATCAATGAAGACCCTATGTTACATCAGAAAGTGAAGGTACTATTGGTAACCGTTTAGGTATGATGAGGGAAATGTAAATACTATCCAGCTGGCTCAGAAAAGGAGATATGATCATTCACTGTATATCTCAATTGATTACCTGGATTACAGGTGCACAGAACTGAAACATATATACCAATGTGATAGGCTGGCTTTCTTTTTTTAACCCACTGGCATTTTTTTTCTTGTTTAAACTGGCTTCTATATATACCTTGTCAAATGCAAACTGAAAGAGGTTTCATTTTTTTCAAGTTCAACTCACAGATGCTGAACTCCTCGGTCACTGTTTTACTTGGGAAATCACCGCTGATTAATTTCTAAATGTGCACCAAAAGTGATTCATTCCTTTTCACAGGCTTCTCTTTTCTTTATGTTAGTCTGAATGTGAAGTTAGTATACAAAGATTCTGGGGTGCAAGGTGGCATGCCTCTCTAGAAAAAAAAAATATTACTTTTAATTTTTGTTGTTAGGCTGAACTCCCAACTGGATGTGCTTGGTGAGATGGTTTCTTGCCGAGTTGTAACCCAACAAAACCACATTGATGTGATAAGGATGAGTTTTGAACCAATGTAGTTTGAGGTAACATGCTACCAGGCAGCAGTACTTATGAATAAAGCAGCTGACTTTACAAATGCTTTTATCTGTTTTATTTTTAATTTCTATAAATAATCAACTTTTCCTTTTATGAACTGCAGATTGTGCTTGCATAAAATTTTTATGTTTAAATGAAGCTGGTTTAGTTGCTAGTGAAGTTTTTAAAACAGCTCAGCATTTAGGCATACTTTGCTATACTGAATAAATGAATTAAGCCTTGCTACCTTTCCTTCTGTTATTTTTGGGATACAAATGGTGTTTCAATGGGGACTGGTTGGGCTGCTATGTGAAGCAGTCAGGAGATGTTCCCACTGACTCAGGCTGGATCAAGTGACCAAGAAAAAAGACTCAAAAGTCAAAAAAATCACTTTACTTTAATGAAGCAAGGACAGGTGCAACTGTGCAAATTCAGTGCTAAAATCAAAATTTTTCTTTTTATTGTTATTTATTAAATAATGATTCTGCCCTTTGGAGTATGAATGTGGTCTCCTGTAGTTGATGAGCGACTGTGCTTGCTATAGGACAGCACGCACGTTTATTTTCCTTTTACACAGCTAGCTGCACAGAACTGTCATTAGTGGCAGTAGATGCAGGGAAATGTGTTAATAAGTAGATGTGTATGTCTGAGCGAGTGTGTGTGTGTGTGTGTCTAAAATAATTATTAGCAAAATGTGTTAGTAGATTATGTATGTGTGTGTGTCTAAAATAGTTATTAGCAAAATATGTTAGATTATGTACATGTGAGTGTGTGTGTGTGTGTGTGTGTGTGTGTGTGTGTGTGTGTGTGTGTGTGTGTGTGTGTGTGTGTGTGTGACTGTGTATGTCAGACCGCTCAAACGACTGGGGACAAATATCAACTGAATCAGGGACAAATCATGACAACATCAGGGACAATCAGGGACACATTTAAAATATTAGTGCTATTAACTTGACACATTAACAGACCCGGAGCATATGAATTAATACACATTTTCTGGGGTAAATTAAGTTTATAACTTTTAATTGTTGTCACTATTCATTACGTGTAATTCACCACCTTTCCTCCAAAAGCCACTAGTTTTAGGAGGGATTAAGTGGGACAGAGTTAGAATTTCAGTCGAAATCAGGGACAGTTGAGAGGTATGGTGTATGTATGCCTGTGTTCACTATTCCATGTGCTGTAGGAAGCTGTTATCTTAAGTTTCAGTATTGAAATAAAATGTTCAGCCATATAATCGACTCTTACTACGCTTATTGCCATGGAGACCATTGAAAAGCTCAGACACATCATCTGATACTGATGGGAGACTTAACAATGTACTCCATTAAGTAAATTTTTCTCACATATCCTTGGTGAAACTTTTGTGATCACCTGTCCGTCATCCAGGCTGGTTTTAAAGGTTGCAGGAAAAGTACTCTGCTTGATACTTAAAGGGCAGCCTCTTCCACAAATGGGGAATACATTTGGTTAGGTACCTGTTATACCATTCAATGTTGTTCATATAGTAGTATATGCTTTGTCTTTAATGTAGGTGCTTGCTTTACCACTGGTTCTCTTTAAATGAAGGAAAAAATTAAGCAGAGATCACAATTCAGGAGTCTAGGGTACACTGAGTAAATGGACAAGGCTGTTAATCTGTCAGTGTAGCTAAGCGTGCTAAAACCTGAGACTTTTTGTTGAGGTAACATTGAGGTCTCTCAAGTTACTCTAAGTACTCAGCATGTCAAAGGGGGCACTACATCCAAAGATGGCCCTAACTTCTGTGGACACAAGGAGATACCAGAAGGATAAGATGTGTAAGGTAGAAGAATTTTCCAACCACAAAAGAGACACATGGTGGTCAAAGGAGAGTTTGTTTTCAATACATGTACCCAAGTCCCTGATGACTGTGTCAGATTTAAGCGGAACATCATCTATATGGTAAGCAGAAGTAATGCTAGATTTACCAAATGAACTTATAGTGCATTTTTGGCATTGTCCTAGCTCTTGCAGGAAAATTTCAGCACCAGAAATATACTTGATAATTGCCTTTGTCTTTTCATTGCTGAAGTCCTCTCTGCTGACATTGTAAAACCTCTTGTGTAACATTTCAACACATCCATCACTGTGCAAAACTTTGTACAACTTTGCAGGATTTCTTTTTGATCACAATGTTTTTTGCACTGAAATGACTAAGATGATCAAGCTCAGTTTTGCGAGAGTACCACACATTTGGCTCAAACGCATGTGAGCCTGTGATGACTTCTGTGAGAGTACCACACATTTGGCTCAAACCCCCTCAACTAGACAGAAATTCCTAGAACTATGCAATAGAGTCAAAAAGCTAATGAAACAGGACAAATTCCAATACTACCAGTCTGCCCTAGACTCCTCTCAACACAGCCCCAAACAATTCTGGTCCTCCATAAACTCCATCCTCCACCCAAGCAAAGTCAGTACCCATCCTCCTAACATCCCTCACTCCATATTGTTACCTCATTCAACACACACTTCACACAAACCATACTATCACTAGCTAAACAACACAACCCCCCTCCCCTCCAACCCACACCTTCAACTAGTAATCTCCCCACTGCCTTCTCTTTTTCTCCTGCACTTACCTCCAACATAAAAAAACTCTTAACTAAACTTAAGCCCACCAGATTAGCAGCAGACAACCTTCCAAGTGAATACCTACAAATCGCAGCTGATGCTCTGGCCTACCCAGTATCCATCTTGCTGTGGAAAGTATCACATATAATTCCCCTCAACAAAGGTGGACCCTGCACAGAACTAACCAATTACCGCCCCATAGCTATTCTCTCTCCACTCTCCAAAATACTAGAGAGATGCATACACTCTCATGTCTGAGACTACCTCCTTACTAACAACCTCCTTTCCAATACTCAGCATGGTTTCCGACCAAACCATAGCACCACCACTGCCTTACTCTCCTTTACTAACACTATCCTTCAGCATAAAAACAATGGCTATCTCTCCTCTGCTACTTTCCTAGACCTATCTAAAGCATTTGACATGGTCCCACACAAACAACTTATCTCTGTCCTCAATAACCTATCCTTCTCACAATCGGTCACCAGCTGGTTTCAGAGTTACCTGCCTGACCGCCAACAATCCATTGTATGGCAGAATGACATATCTCCCCAACTACCTGTCTGCATAGAGGTTCCCCAAGGATCCATCCTTGGACCCCTACTCTTCTCTGTTTTCACCAATAATCTAGCCTCTGCCACCAAACATGGCACACTCATACAATACGCAGATGACTCAACCATCATCTGTTCAGCCCAGTCCCTACCCAAACTGCAAAAAGTCACACAGGAAGCCTTTTCCTCTGTTGAAACTTGGTTATCTGATGCCCAATTAATACTCAACCCAAACAAAACTAAACTACTCATCTTCCAACCCACCAAACATACTCAAAACAACTCTCACTTTAACATCACAGCAAAAGACAACACCACTATATACCCAACTGAACACACCAAATTGCTAGGAGTGGAAATAGACAATAAACTAAAATTTGACATTCACATATCCTTGACCATAAAAAAAGTCCACAAAAAACTAGGAGCTCTATATAAAGAAATAAGCAACTTCTCACCAAAGCAGCAAAGATTTCAATAGCAAATTCCCACCTTATCTCCACCCTACTTTATGCCTGTCCAATATATACCAACCTAAGGCAATGCGATTTAAACAAGCTAGAGACCTGCTACAACAAAATCGCCAAATTCGCCACAGGGGCATCCTACCATAGTCACCACTGTCTCTGACTTGCTGAACTGGGCTGGCTTGAACTCCCTCACCTCCTTCAATGGTATCAACTCTCACTTGCCCACAAACTAGTAAATCATCCACTAAATGTCCCATCCCTCCAGAATCTACTCCAACCCTATCGCACCACCAGACCACTAAGATCCAGCAACAAAAATCACTCGCAGATCACTAAAGCCAATAACTCTGCTGGTGAAGCACTATTCTCTTGCACCATAGCCAAATTATGGAACTCCCTCCCACCCACAATTACCTCCATACCATCATGCACCCACTTCAAAACTTTACTTTACTAAAAGTGCACATAAAAACATGCTGGCTATGCCCTTGCAACTCCCACTCTAATATCACCCTCCCCATCCAACCACTACCTTTCTTTCCACTCCACTAACTACCTTGATTATAGCAAGCTCAGAGGCTCATAAGCCAGTACTTATTATACAGCAGGAACTTCTTCTTGTAACATTTGTTAATGTCTGTTATGTACTTCACAGATAAAGATTCTAGTTGTCTACTGATGTACTATGTTCTTCATCTGTAAATATGTTGTAAGTAATTGCTATGTAAATTGTTAATCGCTATGTAATCCAATGTAACTACTGTCTGTTTATTTTAACTGTGGAGCTTTTCTACCCGGGCCTCCATTGAAAATGGACCTACGTCCAGTTGGACACTCCCGGTCAACAAAAATAAATAAATAAATAAATAAAACTCATGTGAGCCTGTGATGACTTCTGTGAGAGTACCATGCACCAAACCTTCCAATTCACTCTCTATTGCTCATCTAAATATACGCAGTATCTGCAATGAAATAGCTCAAGTTCATGCCCTTCTAGATGTCCACCGGTTTGACATCCTTTGTTTATCAGAAACATGGCTTAAACCCACAATAAAAGATAATGAAATCACCCCCCCAGGTTATAGCATCATTCGACTAGACCACGCAATCAAAAAGGTGGAGGAGTAGCAATTCTCTACAAAGCAGAACTACAAGTTAGCACTGTAAATCTTAATGTACCTTTAGAAAACAGTGCCGAAATAATTATCTCTAAATTCCAGCTTAACACACACAAAGCCATAAACACCATCTGCTCCTATCTTCCCCCTGGAAATAACAATAGTATACTCAAATACATTCTAAATTGGCTTTCTTCTAGCCTCCCTCAAGAAACCATAGTCCTAGGAGACTTTAATATAGATTGGAATTCATGTAGCAGCACTAACCCCACCATCCTTATTAACCTTTATGGTTTCTCGCAAGCTATAAACTCCCCCACCAGAATAAATAGACTTAACAATAAAGAAAGTACCTTGGATTGGATATTCACTAATAGTCCTCACCAAACTTATACAACAGGAACCCTTCCAGATGACCTAAGTGACCATTCGCTGATATATATTATCAGACATAAAACCAGCCTAACCATCCCTAACACTATCAGAACAGTGCGCATCAAAAAACATTTTAACCCCGAGCTGTTCAAAACAGAACTTAAACAATGCAATTGGACACCTCTAAAATCTCTCCCTATAAATAAAGCAGTTGAATACTTTAACTCCACTTTCTTAACAATCCTGGAACACCACGCCCCAACACGCTCTATTAGAAATAAAACTAAACCAGCCCCTTGGCTCTCAAATAATACTAGGGAACTAATCCTTCGCAGAAACAAATCCTGGGCAAAATGGTGTACTACAAAGAATCCTACTGATCACCAAACCTTTAGGCAACATAGAAATAATACAAAAAAAGACATCCTACTAGACAAAAAAAGAACTATTATCTCCAACTACAACAATCCTCCCTCAAGGAACCACAAAAATTTTGGACTAGTATTAACAAACTTCTATACCCAAGCAAAACTATCATCCCTAACCCTCCAGGCACCAACCACGACAATCCAATACAGACAGCCAATGCCTTCAACTCTTACTTCACTGATACTATCCAAAATCTTACAAACCATCTATCCCCTGATACCTCTAATCTGCCTATGCCCACTACCATCCCTCCCCCATTATTCCATTTAGAACCAGTACCCACATCCTACATCTGCTCCCTAATCCAAAAGCTAAAACCAACCACCCCCTCAGCTGACAAACTCCCAGCAGAATTCCTGCAAAAAGGAGCTAAAGCTATTGCTTATCCCATCTCCATACTGATAAATACAACTATAAAGGAAGGTACTATCCCATCTATCTGGAAAATGTCTCATATCATCCCACTACATACAGGTGGGATCTCCAATGACTTTTCCAACTTTCGTCCCACAGCTCTACTCTCCCCACTTGCAAAAATAATGGAGAAGTGCATTCACAAACAACTACTTAACCACCTTCTCTGTCACAACCTACTAGCTAACTGTCAACATGGTTTCCGAGCATTCCACAGTACCACCACTGCCCTGCTGTCCTTCACAAACTGTATCAACAAAAACCGCAACAAAAAATATTCTTTCCTCTGCAGTCTTTGTTGATTTATCTAAAGCTTTCGACATGGTTAATCACCAACTCCTTCTACACATACTGAAGTCCCTTTCACTTGACCCTCTATCTATGAATCGGTTCACATCTTACCTTGAAAACAGACAACAGGCTGTATTCTGGCAAAATAAACTATCGAATCACCTTCCTATCTCACTAGGTGTTCCACAGGGCTCCATACTAGGCCCACTCCTGTTTTCCATTTATATCAACGACCTTCATTTAGCCATTCCACTCTCCACCTGCATTCAATATGCAGATGACCCTACTATAATCTGTTCAGCCACTTCCCAGGCCGAACTTCTTTCTCTTACACAAAAAGCTTTCAACACTGTAGAACAATGGTTCTCTAACTGCTGCCTCCTCCTCAACCCCCAAAAAACTAAACTATTACTCTTCACACCAACCCAAAAGTCCACCCCTCTACATATCACTCTCACATCCGATAATGGTACTCTTATTTCTCCTGACCCTACCATTAAACTCTTAGGAATTACAATTGACAATAACCTAAACATTGATACTCACATAAATACCACAATAAAATTAGTTAACAGAAAACTAGGATCCCTCTACAGAATAAAACCCTTTCTTACACCAATAGCTAGGGCCGCTATAGCCAGAACCCACTTAATTTCAACCCTACTCTATGCTTCTCCCATATACACCAACCTCTCTAAAAATAACCTCAACAAACTAGCTATATCATACAATAATATTGCTAGATTTGCTACAAGCTCTCCTTTCAGAACTCATCACTGTCTGAATCTAAAACAACTAGGCTGGTTAGAATTTATTAACCAGCTTCAATTTCACCAACTTACAATAGCCCATAGAACCCTGTATCAACCCAGCAACACCCCAATACTCTCTAGCCTCGTTACACCTTATAATAATCTCAAGAATCTACGCTCCTCAAACAAAATGTTGATTAATACTACCAAATCAAAAAACTCAGCAGGCTACTCCTTGTTCTCTAACTCTGTCAGAAAAGTATGGAATCAACTACCACCTTACCTTACATCTCAGACCTCTCTCCCACTTTTTAAAAGGAATCTAAAACTATTTCTCAATAACCAATGGTTATGCTCCTGTACCAACCCTGACTAACTTTTATCCTTAACTCTTATTTTCAGCCTACATCCACTACAATCCTCCCTACAATGCTGCTATATACTATGTTTTGTATATAAATCTATGTTTCCATATATATTATTGTTATTGTTCACTTTGAGTAGTATAACTATGCACATCTTCTGAAAAAATAAATTTTCATTTTTAATTAATTTTTGTTATAATGTTTATGTAACAATGGCTGCTTTTTACTTTTTAAGCTTTATTAATTTTTGCATGTTTTCCTGGAGCTTATCTCCCCGGGCCTCTACTGAAAATGGACATGTATCCAATTAGACTAGCCCGGTCAACAAATGTAAACTAAAAATAAATAAAATAAAAATTTGGCTCAAACTCATGTGAGCCTGTGATGACTTCTGTGACAGTACCACGCATTTGGCTCGAACCCATGTGAGCCTATGATGACTTCTATGAAAGTTCTGCTCATTTGGCTCAAACTCATGTGAGCCCATGGTGACAGCTGCATTGTACCTTGTAGTTAATGGCAGTCTCATAGCAAGTCTGGGCTTAGGCTTTTTAAATTTATGAATGTTTCACAACTGCTAACAATCTTCTTTAACATAGATATTCATTCAGGCTGTGTGCTGCCTGAGGTAAAAAAAAAGCTCTTGCAGTCATCAAGCACTATCTTTTGTTTCTCTGTTTTTGTCAAGTCTTCTGCCATTAACAGAATCTCACTTTCAGCTAACCTGTCTTAACTGTCTTTATCAATCACATTAATATTAAGCAACAGTGTCATGATGTTAATTTAAGTTTGACTGCCTTTTTGAACATTTCTGCTTTCTCAATTTTTGTGTCTAGCACAGCCACGGATCCTTTCAAAGGCATCTGTCTTACTGAGCAGTGAGCTTTCAAATGGAGCCACTTCTGTTTTAATCTGACATTTTTCTGACCAATTTTCACTACATTTGTTATGCTCTTTGTGAACTATACATACTACAAAGCCATTACATCTGAAAGTGAAACACAGACAGACAGAGAGACAAACACAGTGAGAATACTTGGCCTGATAGACAAAAACTATCCAGTTAAAAAAAAGAAACTTGATCTCAAGGTAACAATAAAATACTAGATTACTAGATAAGTGCTAGCTAGTTAGCTAGACAGCAAGGAGAATTGGGGATGCTTCCAAACTGGTGGTGGAGATTTGACGATGGACAAGACACTCTGAATTAAAGTGATAGATGGGGCAGAGAAGAAATGGGATGGAGTGAATGAGTCTCATAGGGTCCTAGGGTCATAGAGTCTGAAAGATATTGCCAAAATAATTTATCATAAGATGATGGAGCATAAAGACTGGCTCTGTGGAGCAGAGGGGTGGAACCTTGAATACAGCCCAGGTGACCATTGTTTGATTTGTGTCCCTGGCACTGGAATTGCGAAGCAAAGAGGGACAACATTGAATGGGGTGTTGCCCACTTGCCTCTCTTGAGAAGAGGGATGAGTTGCAGGCACTTGTTGAGCACACCAGGGAGTGTGATTTCCCTGGTGAAGACTGGGAAACCATCACTTGGTATTTGAGGACAGGACAGTGGGGCTACTTGCTGGTAATGGCCCTTATGGAAGTGAGGGGGATGATCATTGCAATTAGCCCAAGGGATAACTTTTTCCCTCATGAACACATGATGCATAGGAGATCCTAGAACTGTAAAGAAAAACTTTAAGTCACTCCTGATGGCTGTCTAAATGATGGCCCCTTCCAATCGACCTTTGTGGCTAATTGTCTGCGAAAGGGATGATGATCAGCAGGTAGAGAGGTAAAAACCTGCAAAAAATGATGGATTATAAAATAAAACCCCTTGTAGAATGTGAAGCAAAGCTGAAACAAGAAACCAGGAAGACTTGAACAGAAATAGCCAGAGTGTTTGAGAAAGGAAAGAGACACATAGTTTTAATGACAGAAGCTGGTGTGGATGAATTACTGTGGTAGCCACCTGGTGGTGTAAACCTTGGCTCTAGACAACCGTCACTGTTGAAGTGGAAATTTTCTGACAGTGAGGTGGAACAATACCCAAAAGATGAGACAGAGAGTAAAAAACTTGTTTGAGATATTGACAGAAAGGGGTGGATTTTGTACATGTCACATATCAGATGTCAAATGGTGAGAAGTTACCCGAAGATAAAAAACTTGAAGAAGTGCAGAAAACTGGCAAGAAGCATTATGCCTAGTTCACTGTAATTGGTTCTATTCTGGCAAAGGACAGTATAAAAAGAAATGTCAAGTGCCAACCAAACATCAAAATTGCATAACAGTAGATGTTCTTCGTGGTTCACTGTTACAGTCATTACTGTAGGGTTCTTCCTGATGGCAGCAGCCCTTGATCGGCCAGAGTCCCAAAGTCGGGTCCTACGTCGGCTGAAGTCGCTCCTGCCCTGACGTCAGTGTGCCAGGGGTATAAAGACTTCAGCCGACGCCATTTTCCCCAGTCTTTCTTGTCGTGTGGTGCCCATTGTAAAGCAGTTCGCAAGTGCAGGTCAGCCGACTCCTATTTATTTTTGGTGGCTTTTGAATTGAAGACTTCTTCTTTTGAGCCAAGTACCCCATTGGGGAAACCTTTTTCTTGCTCCAGTCCGATGTCAGAAAAAGTTAATAACTGTATTTCTTGTGGGAAGCAAATACCTCATAAGGATTTTCACTCTTACTGTATACCTTGCTTAGGTCCTGACCGCGACGTAGCTAATTGTAAGTTTTGTGCTAAGTTTAATCAACGCACTATTAGGCGTAGGTACGATTTTGCCTTCCATTATTTTGGAAAAAGATTTAATTACAATATGTCGTCGGATTCTTATCCAGCTACTGCAGTGTATAAGAGGCACAAGGATAAAGACAGGCCTCCGAGGTCCAAAGTGGACGACTTTATTCAACCAGAGCCAGTTTCCGGTTCAGCTGTCGTCAGTGAGGCACTTTCACAGCCCCTGTCATCAGCCACTTTTGAACCGGTTGCCTGTACCGACTCCCGTGAGGAGCCGATGGGGCCTTCAGACTTTTCAGGGATTGGACCTCAGGATATTGCTCCCTCAGATGGGTCCAGAGCCGCTGTGCAGGCACCGGCTTCTGAGGGAGTTTTTAGGCCTACACAGCTTCATGTACAGATGACTCCAGTTTTGCACTCAAGGACAAAGGCAAAGACTAAGGCTCCGGCAAAGACAAAGCAGCATGCACAGGCACCTTCTGTTCAGGGCCCTAGACCTCAAAGACAGATGCTTAGAATGGCTGAAAACCTGTTAACTATGATCAGGGGTTCTCATCCCCCTCCTGACAAGAGACCTAGGCTAGAGCCAGATTACGATTCCTCAGATCAAGTTTCGATTTCTTCTGCTTCTTCTTAGGTTCATAGGTTCATAGGTTCATACTAGGCTATCTGCCCAAGGGCATTTATAAGCCTAGCCCATAGTTATGTGGCTTTCGCCACCCCTTTAGTTTGAATAAAAACTATGCCTATCATTTTTCTGTGCCTCTGTCAAGCAGTGACACTGAAGTAATCCCTGGGGTATATCTGCGATCTCCCATCCATTGGTCAAGATTCCTCTTGAACAAGGCCAGCGAGGTGCTCTGCCTCACATGTACCGGGATTTTGTTCCACAGCATAGGGAGTCTCTGGGTGATGAATCTGTCCCTCCAGCACGTTCTATTTATAACCGTGTTAAGGTTTAAGTCTCCGCCCTTGTGGTTCTGAGGGATCTAGATTTTTGAGGTGAAGCATATTCATCAAATCTGGGTTTGACATGGCCTTATATGTCAGGCACAGGTCACCTCTGAGCAAGCGGTATGAGACTGAATAGAGCTGGAGTTCTTTCAGTCGGGCAGCATAAGACATATTTTGAGACCCTTTATCCTTTTGGTGAGGAACTTTTGGGGCCTTTCAAGCTGCAGCAGGTGTCTGGTCAGATACATTCCGAACGGGCATTGTACTCAATCATAGGTCTAATGAGTGATGAGTACAGGGGGACGATGACCTCCCTTGATCTAGATGTGAATCCCTTCATGATCAGGTGGGCGATATAGAAGGTTTTCCTAACTACTTTAGCAACATGAGTGTCAAACGAAAGGCTACTGTCAACTTGGGTCCCCAGATCCCTGATGACTTTTTCTGTGCTCAGTGGATTGCCACCTATATGGTAGCTAGGGGTAACCTTGTTTTTCCCAAAGGGTATGACTATGCATTTTTGGCGCTTAACTTCAGGCCATGGCTCTGGCACCAGTTATCCGCTTCTGTGAGGCCCTTCTGGAGGATATCTGTGTCAGATGTGTTTTCGACTATGGCCCAGTTTGCAGTCATCTGCAAACTTTGCCAGCCATAACCCTCCTGTGTTTGCTTGTACTTCAGAAAAGTAGATGCCGAACAAGAGTGGACCCAGGACTGAGCCCTGTGGGACACCACTTGTGACAGGCTTTGAGTCTGACATGGCTCCAACAACTCTGACCCTGTGGGTTCTGTCACTTAGCCAGTTTGCAACCCATCTTGTGATGTATGGGTTTACATTCAAGCTGATGAGTTTTTCGATGATACCTGAGTGGGGTATTGTGTCGAAGGCCTTTGCCAGGTCGAGGTAGGCTGTATGGACTGCCTTTCCCTCATCAATGGCCTTGGTGACTGTGAAAGTTTATACTTCTGCTACATTGTCTATTAGAGCTTTGAATTGTCTACTGAGAAAGAGAGAAAATTCTTCTGAGCAGGATTATTCCTTCCCTCCTTATGAGGATTCTGTTGCTGAAGAATCCCTTCCTTCAGCCTCTCCTCCTGAGGATTATTCTTTTGGGGAAACCTTGCATGACATGAGAGAGCATTTTCACTGGGAAGGGCAGGAATGCTCTGAATCTAAGAAAAGGCTTAGGGATTTTCTTCTGCTCCACAGCACAGACCCCTGGCTATTACCCCTGTATTGGACATTGTGGATGATGTTTTTACAGAGGCATCTCTCTCTCCTGATTCTTTTCCTCCTGCTCCTGTCAAACCGGATAGGTATTATAGGGTTCCAGATTCCTACAAATATCTTTTTAAGAATCCTTCAGCTGATCCAGAAACTATTTCTCAGGGCCCTAAGGGTGTTAAAGCGGCCTCTGCTAAAAATCCTATTCCCTCTGACCGAGAGTCCAGAGCCTTGGAAAGATGGGGCAAAAAAGTTTATACTTCTGCTACATTGTCTATTAGAGCTATGAATTGTCAATTTCATATGTTAAAATATCAGCAATACCTTTTGTCTGTGTTAAAGCAAAAGATGTCTGCTGTTTCTGGTGGTGCAGACAATAAGGAATTACAGGATTTATTGCATGCTACTGAGCAGGTGGGTAAACATACCCTGCACTGTGGTTTTGATTCTTTGGAGGCTTCTTGCAGGGCTGCAGCAACTGGCGCAGTTATTAGGAGGCATGCTTGGTTAAAGGAGCAAAGTTTGCCTGAGCAGGTTAAAGCAAAGCTTTTAGATGCCCCTTTGCAACACAATGTTTTGTTTGGGGCCAAAGCTGAGGAAGTATTGAAGAAAATGGAAGACAAAGTCAAATCTATGTAGATGGTTAAAGATTTTCTACAGGTACAACCCCCTAGATTTGGCAGGAATTGGCCAGCTAAACCTTGGTCCTTTCCGAGCTCGGACAGACCTCAGATGGGCAGATACAGGCGTTCCAGAGGTAGGGGTCAGGCACAGCCCCCTTTCAGAAATAAGCAGTGGAGTGCCCCCTCTCCCAAGGGAGGGGAAGATAGGTCACAACCTTACAGGAAACAGTCATTATGACTCTCCCTTACTAGCTCCAGGGGCTCCCCTCCTGGATGCACATTTGGGAGGAAAAATCTCTTTTTTATCACAATTGGAGCCACATAACCCAAGACAAATGGGTTCTGGACATAGTTTCAAGGGGTTACAGGTTTCATTTCCATACCTTGCCAAAATCAAATGGATGGCCAGATCTGCCAAAGCATCAATGGGCAGAGGCACAATGGCAAGTTTGGTCCCTCATGGATATGAGGGCCATAGGTTTGGTACCAGATTCAGAAATGGGGCAAGGGTTTTATTCAAGACTTTTCCTGGTTCCCAGGAAGGAAAACACATGGAGGCCAATCCTGGACCTTTCCGTATTGAACACCTTCCTAGAAATTCCAAAATTCAAGATGCTCACTCTGCAGATGCTGCTGCTGCCTATGCTGAGCAAGAACGCTTGGATGGTGACTTTGGACTTGAAGGAGGCTTACCTGCATATTCCCATACGGCAAGAGTGCAGAAGGTACCTGAGATTCAAAGCGGGCTCGAGGCATTCCCAGTTCTCTGTGCTGCCCTTTGGCTTATCTACAGCGCCCAGGGTCTTTACAAAGTGCCTGGCACTAGTAATGACATTTTGCAGACAGAAGGGAATTCAAATATACCCTTATCTGGATGATTGTCTCATTCAAGTGGACGACAAGGAGACTTTACTTCAGCATCTAGCATTTGTGCAGCATCTTCTCTTGTGCCTAGGGTTCATGGCGAACCTAAAGAAATCAAACCTGGTGCCCATGCAGCAAATTACTTTCCTGGGTGCGCTTCTGAGCTCTACAACCCAGATGGCTTATTTGACACCAGACAAAAAAGTGCAACTGGCTTATTTCAAAAATCTGGCTTTAATGAGTCAGCTGTCTGCAAGACAAATTCTGCAGGCTCTGGGTTACATGGCACCCTGCATTCTGTTAATACCATATGCAAGGCTGCATATGAGGAAGATACAGTGGTACCACAAGAGTGTATGGTCTCAGCATTGCCACAGTCTGGAAACAGTGATCAAAATTTTGCCTTGTCTCCGGCAGGAGTTTCTTTGGTGGGCCGAGGCCTGTCTCCAGAACAAGGGGAGGCCTTTCTGTCCCATTCCAGCCAATCAAGTCATAACGACGGATGCTTCGGATTATGCATGGGGAGCCCACATGCAAGGGAAATGTCTTCAGGGTTCCTGGACAGAGGACCAAATGCATCTGCACATAAATTTGAAGGAGATGTTAGCTGTACAGAATGCCCTGACAGCCTTCAAAGATCTTATTCTACCGGGGCAATTACTGATAAAGATGGACAACACTACGGTGATGTGATACATAAACAAGCAGGGAGGCTCTCACTCTTACCCCCTGTGCAGATTGGCCATGGCTCTGTGGAACACAGCACTAGCCAACAAGGCGGACTTACAAGCTCAATTCCTGCCAGGAAAGGACAACACTCTGGCAGACAGTCTAAGCAGAAATCTTTCGGATCCACACGAATGGATGTTTGATGTTCGGATAGTCAGGATGATAACGAAGGCATGGGGGTGCCCGGACATAGATCTTTTTGCATCTCCCCAAAACCATCAACTTCAAATGTTCTGCACAAGGACCTACCACAAGCTAGCATAGAAAGTGGATACCCTTTCATTCAGTTGGAAGCACCTCTCAGTATATGCTTTTCCTCCTTTGCCTCTTCTACCTCGGATACTTCTGAAAATCAAACAGGACAGACCGCAAATGATTTTACTGGCTCCCAACTGGCCTCGGCAATTCTGGTATTCCACCCTGATGAACCTGGCTCAGGGTCCACCCTGGATTTTGCCACAACTTCCACATCTACTGTCTCAGCGAGACGGCCAGATCCTGCACAGCCATGTCAAAACTCTGAATCTAGCAGCCTGGCAGATCCAGGGTCTTTAAACAGTTCTACCCTTACCAAACAGGTTCTGGATGTAATTCTTGAAGCTAGATGGCCCAGCACCAGGAAATATTATGCAGGTAAATGGAAAAGATTTTGCTCCTGGACTCAGGCCCAGGGTTTTGATTCTGCAGTTCCAAACATTCCTCTGATTTTACAATACCTAACAGAGATGTTACATAAGGGCCTATCTTTTTCGTCTATCAAAATTCATGCTTCTGCTATTTCTGCACATTACAATACGCATCCCCCAATCTTTTCTCATCCGTTGCTTAAGCAATATATGAGAGGGGCAAAGAATATTAGGCCTCCTTTAAGAGCACCAGTTCCCACTTGGGATCTCAACTTTGTTTTGGAAAAGTTAACTTTGTCTCCTTTTGAACCTGCAGCTTCCACAGATTTAAAGTTTTTGTCATGGAAAACTGCTTTTCTTTTAGCCATTACCTCTGCCAGAAGAGTTTTGGAATTGCAAGCTCTCATGGCTGTGGAACCCTTTATTATTTTTCATCAGGACAGGATGTCCCTGAGGACTAATCCCACCTTTATGCCTAAGGTGGTTTCGAAAGTAGCCTTGAATCAGACTTCATTTGCCTACCTTTTATCCTAATCCTCAAAGTGAAGAGGAAAGTATTTTGCATTCTTTAGATATACATGGGCAGCTTCATTTTTACATGGACAGGACTAAGATTTTCAGGAAATCGGACCAATTGTTTGTGGCTTATGCTTCTACCTCACAAGGGAGAGCAATCACTAAGCAGACTATTTCTAAGTGGATTGCTCACTGCAAGTTCTGTTACTCTTATCATGGTAAACCTGTTCCTGTTAATGTCAGAACACATTCTACCAGAGCTACTGCCACTTTGGCAGCTTTTCTCAGTGGAGTTCCTACCAAGGAGATCTTAGAAGCTGCAACTTGGAGTTCTGTGCATACTTTTTCTAAGCACTACAATCTCCCTCTCTATTCTAAATCTAGGGCAGGCTTTGCCTCTGCAGTCCTGCAGGGTTTTGTGGCCGCTCCTTCTGTTCCTTCTCCATCCACCCTTTCTTAGCTTTGGGATTCAACCCTGCAGTAATGACTGTAACAGTGAACCATGAAGAGCATAGTACAGTTGTGTACTCTTACCATAAATGTAGATGTTCGAGTATGTTCACTGTTACAGTCTGGGTTACCCTCCCTCCTGTCCCCTCTTTTGTTGTTCTTTGAGTGCTGTCTGTGTCTCCTTGACATTTCTTTTTTCTCTGAGGTATTTTTGCTGGTGATATTTGGGAATGTTCTGGTTTATGTTTGCTTATTCTTTTTGATTAAGCTTTTGGCCTTTATTTTTGGGCACCTGACATCTGGGGCAAGAAAAACTGGGGAAAATGGTGTTGGCTGAGGTCTTTATACCCCTGGCGCACTGACGTCAGGACAGGAGCGACTTCAGCCGACGTCAGACTCGGACCCGACTTTGGGACTCTGGACGATCAAGGGCTGCTGCCAGCAGGAAGAACCCTACAGTAATTATAACAGTGAATATACTGGAACATCTACATTTATGGTAAGAGTACACAACTGTACTTTTCCTGGGAAACAATATACCTGGACTGGAGAAGATAAATGTCAGCTTAAACATAAAACAGAAACTGTTAGTTAAATATGGGTATGAAAAGGGCTACTCAACTTTATTAGAGTCTTAAGATGTGTGTTTTGGTAGACAGCCTCAGGTGTCTCCAGTCTATGTGAGGGGGTCTGTAACATATGAAATTCCAACCTTTCATCTGGCATGCTAAACTTGTTATATTTACCATTTACTGCTCCCCGTAACTCTCATCCGCTTACCTCCAAATCAGGGATACTTTTAAATATTTGTACTGTTAACTTGAGACACGGACAGAGTACGAGAAGGCATTTTCTGAAGTAAAGTAAGTTCTAGGAGGGATTAGGAGATTCGTAGCGAAACTCGTCACAACACCGTGCAGTCGGAAAGTACTTAGATACCAACTACAGTTCTCATGCGGCTCCGACTGAAGACCAAAGATGCAGCCACTGAAAAACCCAGCCCCATCACAACGTCGGTATTTTCAACAAAGCTGAGTGGCGGAAGGAATACTGAGGCCGCACCCATCAAGACAGATTCTATCCATTGAGAGAAGCCAAACGACTTTGTTGCCATGTGGAAACCATGTGTTGTGTGCTGAGCCTGGTACGCGTAGTCATGGAAAACACAAAGCTAGCAATCTGTGGTGCTGCTATCCAGTACAGATATGTGGTGTACCGCAGTGAGTGGCTAGCTTGGCTATTAATCCTCCACACCAAGTGGATCAGATACAAAAGTTATTGTTACACTACACATTTGTTGTAGGTCAGTTTATCAGCCAAGTTTCTCAGTTCTTAATCTCTAGAAATTAAGGACAAAAGCAAAAATGATGAGGGTCAAAGACCAGGGAGGCTATTTTATTTATTGGGTAATAATCAGAAGGTTGTTAGATGGATTACCTAAACACTGGCGCATATTTACCTCAAGAGTACTGTACTGGTGCCGTCTACTGAAACCGTATCAATACAAAATCACAAACGATATGAAAAACAGAATTCAGAGGTACAATCGGGCAAGGGTTTGTTCATTATTAAACTACAGTCTTAATTGTTTGCGTAGACTGAATAAAATATAAATAAAATGTAATTTTGCGTAACTTGACTTTTGTTGCCTCTGTCCTGAGGACAAAAACACACATAAGCAAGGGTTATTGCTTTCCTAAAATATTGGCTCTTGATTTTGTGTTACACTGCATAGGCAATCCTTGCAAAAAGCACATAAATCCAAATATTACTACTGCTATGTTTTGTACTCATTTGTTTGCTCTGCATTTCCTTAAATAACATCATTGCTGGTAAAAAATAAAAATGAGCATAATAGTTTCCAAATGAAATAATATGAAAGAAATACTTCCTGCCTAATGATAGATTTGATAAGATTTCATTGTGCTGACAGTGCAAACTGCAGTCTTTTAGTACAGGAAAAATAAAGGATGTTAAAGAGCACCTGAGCAGATTCCTCTAGCAAAGGACAGACATTGGTTTGATCTTTAACTTTTAGTACGTTTTGTTACTGAAGTGCATTTCTCGAGCACTGGTTAAACATACTGTAGACATCCTCCAATCAATTATCTAAAAAAAAGTCTGCCCCCCCCCCCCACACACACACACACACACACCCAGCAAGCGTTACTGAGATGGCCTTTGCTGTAGCCAACAGAAAATGGACAACACGAGGCACCCCAGTCACGCAGGTTTTATAAAATTCAAACAGTAGCTTACAGTAAATAATTAAGTAGGCACTATTGTCTGCGTTCGGGACGAACAACACAGATCTTCGCCACTTCAACAGTTGTGAAGCTCATCTTGATACCTCTCAGCTGTCCAGATTTCCTCCTGATATGTTGGGCTGCTGTTCCTCATAAAATTTCTGGTTTTCTGGCACCCTTATCCCAAGTGTGAACATAAATTCCCCCTTCACACAATCTAGAATTTGGAATACAAAGGCACCGGCTGCTAACGTAGTGGATTATTATTATTATTAAGATTGTTATTATCATTATATCATTTTAGCAACCACTGTTGACCTGTGATGCCATGAATGAAACTGGGGCACACCAGTTCTGAAAAGTATCACTTCAGCAGCTCGGCAACAATGTAACTTTACCACACCCTTACTAATGCAGCGAGTGCACCGAATCCACAAGTTTTAGTGACACTAGTGGGATCTCCGGCACTTGGAGTAGGAACTTGGCTAGTTTCTTGATTCGAAATTCATGCTGCATGTATGTCTGGGAATTTTGGGTGCTGCATCTGATAACCAGACTCTTTTGTTTCACACTCCAGACTACCGTGCATGTGGCAGTTCTTTTTGTTGAACAATGCCCTCTTGTACGGCTTTTTAGAAACTGCTCTTCTACCCGTTTTTTTCGTTATGGGCAGCATGTATTTATTTATTTAAGCAGATTTTAAATAATAAAATCAGTCCGTACTTTACAGTGTGCAGAGAACTTAAGGGTTGCGCTTCCAATGGAAATACTATATCACTTGCAAATTTCCAAAGGAAACCGATGCCACAATATCACAAAAAAAGGTTGTTGGAGTCTGACCCAGGATGAAGCTCTCCCTCCTTAATTAATTTCCACTAAATAATTGCATAACTTTTCACACACAGGTACTTCTAATGCACATTAATGTTTCGATTAGACTGTTCTTTTATATAGTGAAACTGTTAGAAAATTACCATTTTATTTTAATTTGCTTTTTTTATGGGGGGTGCATTATCTCCAAATCTTTTGTGGCTGCAACTATAGGCGCATCACTTCATGCTAGACAGGCGTGACATGATACATTGCAAAGTATGTGCTGTACCCTGGAACTGGGACCACGGTGGTTGCAAGTGCAATGTTTTCTGCATTCACCTGACTTCTTTCCCACAAGGGGCATGGGAAGAACAGTTCTGAATTGTTACAAGGGGCGGCTGGCCGGTGACACCTTTACCGATATGGATAATTTCTGGAGATGGTGATAAGGTTTTCCACATGGGAATGCCAGTGTAATTAGGGGACTTTGTGAGATAAAGAAGTGTACTTTCTTCACATCTTAGCAGCACAGTTAGCTTTTCTACTTACATCACATTGAGTTACGTGCAAAACACTTACTTTTGCTTTCCTTCTCAAGCTTGTCCAGATACCGCGCTGCATCCAGCAAACACTGGACATATTGTGAGAACAGAGAGCTGTGGTGATACAGGGACCCTTCTGTGTTGGTGATGTTATGAAAGGGACTCCTACACAAGATTTCTGATTCTTCCACTTCTGTTTTTCCCATGGAAGCTTTCGAATTAACTTCTTGTTCTTTAAATTCTTTGGTGGACCTTCTGCTTCGTCCCATTGCTAACTCTTTTAAAATCCACACTGCCGGTACCCTGTCCAGTCACCAGTGGATTTTGGCTGCTTTTGTTCGTTAGATGCCCAGTGCACGAAGGGGACGCTTACAGTGTGAGTATCCCGTGGTCCTAGTGCTAGCGGAGTATTCCGCCTCCAGCCAGATTCTAATGCCAGACAGAATAGGAAGAAAAAAGGGAATCTGGCGCCCAGCCCTACTATTTAACCGCCCCTTCACTTCATGGAACAAAAACAAGAATATCATCTAAGCAAGAGACACAGTGACAAAATGTCTTAACATTTTTTGTAGTTTTACGAAGACATCTTTTTCTGCTTTGTGACTTTTTTAAAATCAGACAATACGCGAAAATTGTTTTCCCTCTTAGCATAATAATTTAACAAGTTTTGTAAAGATCTGCCATCAGAGATACTGGACGCTTGGGGGGGGGGGGTAGCAGGGGGACTAAGTGATGTAAAAAGGGACAATTATTTATTGAATGATTAGTAAACTACCACGAGAGAAGCACATAACAGAATCTGAAACATGCGCATGCCTGTCGATGTATATGTATGCTTTGCTACAACAGAAAATATTACTTCCCCCTATATAATAGTATGATCATTTTGGTTCTTATTTCATAAGAACGCACTGATGATACGACTGAGATACGTACTCCTTGTCAGTTTAAAAAAGTACAAATGTGTGTTTTTGTACAGCAAAACCAGAGTATCCAAATGATCCCAAGAAACTTCTAGTGGTACCCAGCAGTAAAGGACAATTTCGCTGTAACCACAAAAAGTATTACAGCAATATATTCAGAATACTATATCCTGACCTTCAACTACATAATGCACTTAGATGGTGGTTCCAGCTCTAAAGACACATATAGAGTTTTGTCTTCTTATAATGCAGTTTACTGCAAATGAGTTTAAAAAGGGAGGGGGCACAAGTCGAGTCACAAAAAGTGATGTATTGCCAACTCAGTGAATAAGTATTTTAGGACATTACTGTAGCAAGAGTATTACGCTGGGCGTCGAGCTGGCACCTCGGCACTGTAAAAATCTACTGCAAATCATTAGCGGACCGGAGTTCCGCTGTGGCGACCCCTAACCTGGACAAGCCGAAAGAAGAAGAACTGTAGTGAGAGTATTGAGCAAAAAGTAATTATAACATCCACAATGAAAACAAGCGTATAACATAGAATGTCAGACTGTGGCACTAAAAGCTCATGAACTAAAGCCACTGGGACCCAACTTTGAAACGTTATATCTCTGTCTTCCTTTGAGATTTCATTATAGAACTTCCATATAAAATTATATATATGCTATGAAACATATATGAAACAAAGTGTTCTGCTATGAAACTAAAGTTGTAACCGCAGGGATTCTTAGTGCAGTACACTTCTATATTTCAATGCATAGCTTTAGCCACTTCAAAACATGACAACAAACTGAACTATTTGTCTGATGAAATACAAAGGAGTCTTACTTCAAATTTATTGACAACTTGATAAAGAAGTATCTTAAGTCACTAATTTACTTAGTGTACTGAGAAAACATTCACCACATTTCCCACAATGAAAAGCCCCCCCAAAACTCTGGCTTTACTAGTTGTATATGAGAAGCTGTATGTCAGATCCCTGAAGACATCTCACAATAAAAATATATGAGAGTTGTAATAATATACTTTGGTACAAAACATATTCGTGCTGTCCCAGTGGTCTCTGCCACTTTTTAGATAGTACACTACCTCAGACTGTGAAGAGATCCCATAAATATAATGGTCATATAGTTCTTTGACAGATCCTGTACCCTCAAAACCATATCATTATTCATTCAGAACTGATCCTGAAACTGCTATGTGTATTCATACATCATCTGCCCCTAGGCTTTTAAGCAGCAGTCAAATACTTCCCAAGTAGAAACCGAGAGTAATGCCGGACTGTGACAACACAAGGCCTTTGAAATGCTAACATTGCTAATTGTATATAAGAGTCATATGCCAGTTCCCAGAAGAAAGTTCATGTTAAAAATCTTCAGGGATTCATAATAAGTTATTCTGGTATAAAACACACGCATATTCCCCCAGGGGATGGTACATTACCTTTAACTGTGAAAGAATCACACAAATACAATGGCCATATTGATCTTTGATGGATACTGTCATTCTCCTGAGAAATCATATCAATAATCAAACAAAAGTGACCATGTAAGAACCATTTGATTTCATACATCAGCTGCTCCCAGCCCTTTTGTCCAGATATCAAATGACACTCAGGTGGATATCAGGCGTAGTGGCAGCCTGTGACTCCAAAAGCCTTCTGAAAACTTGAATGTACCAGCTGTATGTAAGAGACCATGTGCCAGTCTTAAAAAGAAATCAGAATAACTTCAGACTTTTAATAAGGCACTTGTACAAAACACACTCCGTTCCAATGGAATGTTGAACTTTCACGAGAGTTCAATGCCCTTGACTTCAGTGGAATCACATAAATATAATGGCCATATAGCACTTTGATAGATCCTGCCCCCCACCAACAAACTATATCAGTAATCATTCAGGAGTAATCCTGTTAGTCACCTGACCCTAGCATTTTGTGTAGAGCACCCAGGTGGAAAAAGAGCATATTGCTTGACTGTGAGAATAAAAATCATCTGAAATGCTAGATTTACTGGCAGTATTTAAGAGGCCGTATTTAAGTTTCCTGATGACAATTAACAATAAAATCAATTATGAGCTTCTAATGTGCACTACCTCTGACTTTAAATGCAGTTACACAAGAGTTGCCAAAAAAAACAGATCCTGGTAACTATTAGTCTTACTAGCCTCACATGAAAAGCATCAATCTGGACATTGAACATCTCTTATTTCTGGACCCTCATCAATTACGATTTGTCAAAGGTAAGCCCTGCCTCTCCTCTTTAACCTCATTAATTTCTTTGAGAAGTAACCAAAGCAGTGAATAGGGGTTATGCAGTGCATACAACATATCTAGATCTGGCCAAGGCCTTTGGCACTATTCCCCATGCAGGCAGTATTAAATGACTTGTAAATCTGGACATAAATCCTTATAATGTGCAGTGGATAGCTAACTGTTTGCTTGGTAGTACCCAGGTGGTCAGTGTCACAGGTGCCACTTCTGAAAGCAAAAAAAAAAAAATACTAGTAGTATAGCACAGGCTCTGTTATGGGCTCTCTCCTATTTGTCATTTATTTCTCAGAACTTCAGGCCAACACTCCTGACCTATGGTTAACAAAGTTTGCAGATGACTATAAAATGGGCATTGTTATTAGATCTACAACTGACTCACAAAAGCTCCAACATGGTTTAGACCATGTTAACAACTGGTGCAAGGACAATGGTCTCAAATTAAATGTAAACAAATGTAACATAGTTTATTTTGGTAAACAAAACAGTTTCACTTACCATATAGGTGGTGCACCCCTCAAATTAGACACTGTTGTAAGGGATTTAGGCACGCTTGTTGATTATCATTTGATGAACGCATCTCCAAACTGGATTAAAAAGCCTTTTATCTAGTTCATCAAATTTCCAAAGACATCGGCACTAGATCCAAAGAAGTCTTACTTCCCACTTTACACATATCTTTTCAGAACCATTATTGAATATGATGCACCTTTTGGTAATTATTGTGGCTTATTTGTCTAAACACATCACATAGCTTGATAGACCTCAGAGATTCATAATAAAAAATGATCAGTTGTCTCAAAAATCTTAATTATCAGGAGAGATTGGCACCCTTTTCTCTGTACTTAGGCTTTTACAGACTCCTCCAAGGAGAACCTTGTCTGGCCTTTTGAGCCATGAAAGATTCAACCCTATTTGACCTCCTATTCCTTCACAGAACAACTGCTACCTCAAATACTCTTTTAAAAGAAGTAAACCTCCATCAACAGATAAACAAGACATGTTGGTGTCATAGAGTCATATCCCAATATATTCCTCAGTCCGGAACAAACTTCCACTTACATGTCAAGCAGAGTAGCACCCTTAACGCCTGTCAAACAGAGTAGCACCCTTA
Source organism: Protopterus annectens (assembly GCF_019279795.1). Lineage (NCBI taxonomy): Eukaryota > Metazoa > Chordata > Ceratodontiformes > Protopteridae > Protopterus > Protopterus annectens. The sequence continues at coordinate 8,100,685 of NC_056748.1, forward strand.
CCGCCTTCAAGGTTAATCTAGATAACTGGATGGGCAGCCTCAAATTCTCTTCTGGTCTATCTCATCTTACTCTCCTTGAAGCTAGAGGTAACTTTTGAATAGGTATTTTTGACCATGCTTGCAATGGGCAGCAGACTGAGTGCCTAGTACTTACCTATGAACCTAAATAATCATAGAAATTCAATGGCAATATTGCTCTTTAACAGATACTACCCTCCCAAAAATATCAATAATCAATCAGAACTGATCCTGTAACTGCTGTTTGCTTTCATATATCACATGCCCCCAAAATGACACCCACATTCTATATACTTGTAACGTCTCACACTGAGAAGAAAACAAAAACATAACAGCCGCAATGTCATATTTCAACTTGCTGCTGTTATTAGACACATACACTGCTCCAGACAAGCCATATTTATATTTGATAGTCTTCATGTAATAATCCGTGTTTTCACATGCAGCATGCCTTTCCAACCCCTTCCCCATAAAGCCATGTACCTTCTGTGTACACCTCTAATGCCTGATTGTGAGTAACATCACAAAATGAGGAAAATAATTTATTCTAACCTCTTGCTCTTCAACGTGTATGTATGCTTCCAGCATTGGTTACTTGTAGTGATTTGGCATAACTCCTTTCTTTGTATACTTTGTATTTCTAACAGAGAAGCAGAAGACAAGAAAGCCCTTTTCAATCTGGGTTCTTGGAAATTCATCACACTACAAGGACTTAATTGGCTTTCTAGGACTGTTTTACAATGTCCCAGCCTTTGGTGAGAGCAGAGACTTCCACGTGGCAGCTACCTGAGCTTGGGTACCAGTGGGGGATTGGAGTGCTTGATTTTGATTGTCTAGTTTCTATAGTGGAATTGACTGCATTTTGATGGAAGGCTTCTGCAGGGATGGAACCTTACAGGTTTTAAATACCAGGAGGCTTGCTCAGTTCAGTGATCTTGCTGGCCTACTCCAAAGACAAGAAGACTACAAAGAAGAGCGAGAAGACTACAAAGCCCTTTTCCATCTGGGTTCCTGCAGTTTATCACACTACAAGGACTTCATCAGCTTCCTAGGACTGGGTCTGCAGTGTTCTAGACTTTGGAGAGAGAGCAGAGGATTCCACATGGCAGCTACATGAGCTTGGATGCCAGTGAGGGGATTGGAGTGCTTTATTTTAATTGGCCAGTTTCTGCAGGGGTGCTGGCTGCATTTTGATTGGCTGGTTTCTGCAGTGGTGGAGTCTTACAGGCTTTAAATACTAGGAGGCTTGCTCAGTTCAGAGCACTGCTGTGCTTGCACAAAAGCATGAGCCGGTCTTCATCCTGTTAGGCATCAAACAAGACAGCCTAGTCTACAATAGGTAGGGGAACCTCTTATCTTTGTTCTATATGATATAAATTTCAGTGCCTTCTCTTTCAGAACCTTCTTGTGCTACTGTGACTGATTTTTATTCTGCCTTATTTCGTACAGGGAAATCATTATGTCTTATTGATTTATTAACTGCACTGCTAATGAACACATTGCTGAAATTAACACTTTTGTTCTGTAGTTGTGTTCTGGGGTTTAAATAGCATTGCTCTTTTGCTACTTGTTGGTATTGCACTGCTGCTCACTTTTAATTTGCTGACTGAAGTGGTATTAAGTTTAAATAATACTGCATAATTACCTTTATTGCTTTGGCTCTATTACTACTAACATTATTTAAAATAATATTGCAGTGCTGTCTTTTGCTTATACTAGGCATATAAAAACAATTTTACTTTATTATCTCAGTAACTGACTGCTCTTTTTGTTCACTGGTATTGTTGAAGTTCTGCTTGTTGTAATTATTATAGTATTCCAGTATTTAAGCTACTGCTCTACAGTACCCACAGTACAAGGTTACTTTTGAGGTATTGCTTTATTACTTGGCTAACTGCTATACTGTTACTGCACTTTAAAGCTACTCATTTACCTTAGCTATTGCTGTTACAGTTACTGCATCCAGATCTATTGAGTTAGGCTACCCATAGTTCATTCTTTTTACTGACTTGGTAGATACCACATTAGTCCTTTGGGTGAAGCTATTTGATTGATGTTGCCACTGTTACTGTCCTACTTATTTGACCCTATATAGTCTGTCACTTTTACAATTCTTGTCTGCACAATGTGGCAACCACCATAGTCACAGTTCATTTTTTTATCCCTTAGCCATATCCTAGTTTATCACCTTTCTCTAGCCCAGTCAGTTATCCTCTTCTTAACCTATCCTATACCCTGTCATCTGTATAGGCTTGTATGGAATCTCTCAGCTGTTTCCCCTTTTGTAGTCAGCCTGCATTACATATTTTGAGGCAGTGTAGTAACTGCCTCATGCTTACCGAAAATTCATTTTTGTTACCTCACAATGATTCAGTATGTGAGAGGTAGAAATATTTACTTAACTTGGAGCCTGCCTTCTCACCTCAGAACACATTCAGTAAGCACAACGCATGTACACATACAGCACAGAGTACTTCCACGAAACCAACTTAAGTGAACACTGCCTAAGCTTCATGGGCTAGAGACTCAGAAACCTCAGGCATTAGTGTACACAGCAACACACCTGCCTTCACCCTTTACACCCACACCCAAGATGCATACCTCTAAGGATCACAAGGGATTTGACTCCAAGCCCTTATGCTACACTGAGACTGTATCAAACCATGGTAATGTTTTAGTAATAGGTGACTGTGTTGTAAGGCCTACGGACACAATGCTTACCAAGCCGGATAAGAACAGGGAGACAGTTCGCTACCTTCTTGGATCCAAGATGTGTAACATAGGCTCTTAGATTCCTCCATTCTGACAGATAGGATTGTAAACTGATAGCGGTCGATGTGGAGGTTAATGACCTTAGCCACTTTAACAGAAGGACATGCAGAGGGATATGATTGAACTTGCTATGCATGTGTCTGAGGCAGGAAAGACACTGGTCTTGAGTGGTATTTTGTCATCATCCAGAATGATGCTGAGATTAAAGGCATGATGATTGACTTTAATAATTGGCTATATAGCTGGCATTATTCTAGGGGGCTCCAGTATGTGTCAGCTTGGGATGAAATGGTTGACAAGTCTTCCTGCTTTGCCGGGGATGGCCTTCACTTTTCCTATCAAGGCTTTTGCATTCTGACTAAAGCCTTTGCTGTCCTCATAGTGACTTTTTTAGGCAGAGTCCATCTGATGGACATTTCAACCTAGTAAATTCTAATTTGGAACACATTAATATGGCTTCACTCAGTGTCATTGATCTTAACAAAAATGCCCAAACTTGAGGCTTTCCTGCAACTTGAACATGTTCATATATGTATACAGAAACATGTCTTCAGAACAATGGGAGCACTGCTTCTATTCCTGAGTATAATACCTATCACCTCTTCAGACCAACTAGCAATTGTGCAAGAGTATCAGTATTTGTCAAGGATATCATGATCTCATGACAGATTCCTAAGGACACCACTTGTGAACTCCTAGAAATCCAAATCAGCCTAAACAAAACTAATCACCATGTCATAGATAGCTGTAGAACACCTTCTATATCTCCTTCTAAGCTTGATAGGTATCTTGACACATTAACTGAAATTTCCATTAAACCCAAGACCTTTCTATTGGGGGATTTCAACTCTCCATCAAAAAACTGGCTGACCGATGCTGCCAATGTTTGGCATGCCCAGCGCTTCATTGACATTATAAATGCTAACTCTGTTTCACAAAAAGTTTACCATCCTACTAGGGACCTCAATATCCTGGATCTTGTCCTCACAAATGTGGCCACTTCTTGCACAGCTCATATGTATCATCATGTCTTGTTAAATCAAATCATAATTTAGTGACCTTTTACTTGAAAACTGGTGGTACTTCCCCTGTAAATAGCTCTGTGTTTAGGGACTTCTCAAAATGAAACCTTCTTCAATTACTTGATGATTTAAATACATCTTGCTGTAATCTTCCTCTGAAGGATCCTATCAGTAAAGGTGCTACCTGTGCCTCTGACTTCTGCTCCCTCTTAAATAGTTGTATTGATAAGCCAGTCCCTATCTGTAATAAATATAATAAGAAGTTTGAAAACAACCCCCTATGGTGGAATACCCATATAAATAAATCATACAAAGAGGGAGAAACAGCTTAATGCTTATAAGAGATCTCATTCTACCTACCGTAAGAAAACTAACAAAAAGCTTAAGGGAGCATTAAGAAGCTCAAGGCTGAGTATGAACCTAAAATAGCCACTAAAACCCCAAAAATAACTGCAAATCTTTCTTTAACTAGGTCAGGAAGTTAAGAACTAACACCTAGCAATGTTCGGAGCTAGTCCACAATAATATTATATTCTCTGACTCAAAGGAAATAGCTAATATCCTAGCTCATAAATTAGTACAAATTTTACTCCACCCACAGCTATAGCTATCCCATACATTCCACAACCCCTGCTACCCCTTTAATTACTAAGGAACAAGTCCTCTCAGCCATTTCAAAAACTAAGAATACTTCATCCATGGGACTTGACAACATACCAAGGGGCCTGATTATCAGCGGCAAATATGGTCTTTCTGAACCCCTACTTAAACTGTTTAATCTAAGCCTCTCCACTGACTACATTCATGAAGCCTAGAAAACAGCTATTGTAATGCAATTACACAAGGGTGGCCCAACCACAAACTCTGGTAACCATAGAACCACTAGTCTCACTAGCCTCATATATAAAGCTATGGAGTGCATTATCTCAGGCTTCGTTAATCTGGATGTTGAAAATCTCACAACACTGGATCCTCATCAATTTGGCTTTATCAAAGGAAGGTCCTGGCTCTTTAACCTCATTCATTTCTTTGAAAAAGTAACTGAAGCAGTTGATAGTGGTTATGCAGTGCATACAGCATAGCTAGACCTGGCCAAGGCCTTTGATATTATTCCGCATAGAAACAATTTTGATAGACTTGTAAATCTGAATATAACTCCTTATATTACACGATGGATAGATAACTGGTTGTCTGACAGAACCCATGTGGTTAGAGTAGCAGGTGCCATTTCTGAAAGTAAAACAGTTACCAGTAGTGTACCACAGGGCTCACTTTTGGGGTCTCTCCTATTTGGCATACATTTCTCAGATCTTCAGGCCAGTACTTCTGACCTATGGTTAACTACATTTGCAGATGATTGTAAACTGAGTGTTGTTATTCGATTTTCAACTGACTCGCAATTGCTCCAAAATGGCTTAGACCATATTAACCATTGGTATAAGAACAATGGTCTCAAATTAAATGCAAAAAATGTAACATAGTTCAGTTTGGTAAAGAAATCAGTTTCACTTGCTGTAGAAGAGATGCACCTCTGCAATCAGGCATGGTTGTAAGGGATCTGGGTACTCTTGCTGATAATTCCTTATCACTTAATACTCATGTCTCCACAGCAGTCCAGAAAACCTTTTATCTGACCTATCTAATTTCCAAAGGAATCTCCACAGATGCAAAGAAGTCTTAATTCCCATTTTACTCATATCTTATCAGACCCATTATTGACTATAACACACCTTTTGGCATTTATTTATCTAAATATATCATACAACTTGAGAGACCTCAGATATTCATAACCAAAAAGATCAGTGGTCTTAATAGTGTTTTTTATTAGTAGAGACAGGCAACCCTTTTTCTGTACTCTGTCTCTCACAGACTGCTCTGTGGAGATCTATATCTAGCCTTTTGTGCTATAAAAGATTCAACCCTATTTGATCTCCTAATCCTTTGCAGAACTAATGGTGCATCAGATGCGTGGTTAAACAAACTAAACCTTATCAGCAACTGAATAAGACATGTTGGTGTGATAGATTCATATCCCAATGTATCCCTCCCCTCTGAAACAAACATCTGCTACATGTCAAGCAGAGTAGCACCCTTGCCACCCTCACCATAAACCTAGATAACTGGATAGACAGCCTGAAATTCTCTCCTGGTCTGTCTTGTCTTTCCCTCATTGAGACTAGAGGGAAATCTTGAATAGGGATTTTGGCTAGAATTGAAATGGTCTTCAGTCCAATTGCCTAGTACTTACCTATGAATCCATGAACCTTGCTGGCTACCCTATTTCTCGTAAGATTCTGTCAAGTCTGCTCTGGGAATTTTGATGGACTACATCTGGGTCACACCATTTGCTTTCATACACAGCCTACCCACCCCCCATCCCTATATACACACACAGCCAGCCACTTATGGCAAACACTTCTCATGTGTGTCTACCAAAAGGGGTGAAATAAGAGTCACAGTAATCAATTTCAGTTGTAACTACAGGGCAGAAATAACACCCACAGTAATGTACTGCACTTCTGATATAGGAAACACAAACCCCAAGTCAAGCTCCCTAAAAATTAAACAAAAATTGATGTAAATGTATGATGCTGTGAGCAGTATGCACTGTTACCACTGCCAACACATGTACTTGGATTCCTGCCAGAGAAAATTAAGAAAAGAATCACTACAAATGTATATCAGTTTGGAGTTTTCCCATACTGTGCCCTGTTACCCTAAACCCCAAATGAGTCACAGCAATTGCCACTTGGTTATTATAATCCTTATCCTATCTGCCATTGCTTTCATTAACCAACTGCCCCCTCCCCATAGTTAATTCCTTCTGGTAAACAGCTGTAAAATAGCCACAGCAATGTATATGAAGTTACTGCTGCAAAATGAATCACTTTGCTTTGCCCATACACACACACACACACACACACACACACACACACACACACACACACACACACACACACACACACACACACACACACACAGTCATAACTCTCAAGCTCATAGCTTAGCAACCAGAACAGGGGGCAAAGGCCCATAATTACTGACACATCTGGAATGTTCTTGTTCTCTTATATAGTTAGAAACTAGATAGAATAACAGATTTTCCATCAGAGTGCATTCTTCTGAAGAATAAAGACTGTAACTCAAAAGTCTGTCATTTTTAATATCAGCAATCCTCACTGATTTACCATAGCAGAAAGGAATGAATTACAGTCAACCCTAGCATCAGTCTACCCATTTATGAATCCTACTACAGACCATGCTGTCTGAATGGAATAGTCCCTAAAGGACTGCAGTAGGATACTTTGAAACAGTTAAGAAAAAATAGATTTATTTTCTAACCCATTATAAGTATAAGCCAACAAAAATAAGGCAAGTTGCAGCACTACTGTCTAACAAGACTAAGGTGGTTAAACTAAATCTCTCAACAGAATCTCGTGTCCTGCACTTTTTAACTTCTTCACTCAAGCATTTTGTATATTCCAAAACTAACGGGGAGGAGAAAGGCCTAAAATCAGGGACAATTTTCAGATATTACACTAATTCACTTAAAAAATAATAGAACAAAAGGCTTGGATTAATAAGCAATTTTGACCAATGAGAAATATGAAATTTTAATGATTGGCATTTCTGACTGACTGTAGTCTTTAGTGACTTAACAGAAAATTCCAACATTTTACAAGGCACAAGGCAAGCATATGAGGTATTAGCCAAGGGGGTAGCCAGGAATTTATAAATTGTACACAGTGGAGCCATACTGCTCCTGCCTGTAAAAGATATAGGTTCTGGTAGAGCAATGAATTACACCATTACGACCACACTGCACCTGAAATAAAATGCATAGGCCATGAGTACATTATCTGTTTGGCCATGTCACACAGATTGCGTTTTGGTTACAATGAGGCACTGCAACAAATCTCTGTAGAACAATCAGAAAACATCACTTATGAGGCAGTACAGTGGCAAGCCTCTATGCCATACCGTAGCAGCCAGTATCGTAGACATCCACTGGCACACCAGTACTGGCATTCAGCATCGTATCTATGCCATGTTGCAGCAGACAATCCCAGAGTTTCAAACACACTAGTACCAGTATTCAGCACCAAACCTCTGCCGTATCATGGCAACTACTGCCAAGGCTCTATTCACATAAATAACAATATGGTGAGTAACAAGCCTCTGTGCCACAACATGGAAGGAGGTCCTCAAAGTGACATTCATCTCTGCACTCAGGCAAGCTAGGCCAGCACATAGAATATACCCTAACACTCAACCCATGGCAAGAGTAACATTCATGCATTTAAACCCACAACTATGAGCGCCTCTAAATTCACAAACTTTAAAAAGACAAATTGATTAAAACTATATGATGAGCTCTCAAAATTCAAATAAAAACTTTCATCTCCCATGTAGCCTCAGATGCCACTTATGGCAATGAATTTTACTCTAATCTAAAAAATAAAATAAACCAAGCTGTTGCAATTGGCACCAACCATACTGGTAAACATAAAAGTAAACCATCTTAATTGAATGCAACATTAATAAACTATGTAATAAAAGAAAAAGCTAATTAAGACCTATAATAGTACAAAATTTATCTGCATTAAGCACTTTGTCAAAATGCTCAGCAATAATCCGAAAGCTAACATAATGAAGATAATAGTGGAACCAAATTAAAATTAGTATCTGCAGTCAAACATAATCTTAAATTCTTTGACTCCTAAAACTGGTCAATTTAAGCACATCTACAAGGTACATTCTTGAGTCATTAAAAATGGCTATTATTATGTCCCTTATGCTTGAGACCGACAAATGTATAGTTTTGTCAAAAGGAGATCATATTTATTTAATTTGGTAAACTTCTTTATGAAAGTCACTAATGCTACAGATAACAGCCAAGCTGTTTATACAATGTACATTGATCTGGCCAAGACCTTCGATACTGCTCCATATGCTGGTATCTGAATTAAACATAAGTGCCTAAACCCACACCATTATCTTGTGAGACAGAAAGCAAACTGGCTGATAGAACCCAGATAGTAAAGGTAGTAGGTGTCACCTCAGAAAACGAAAAGGTAGGCATCCGTCAAGGTTCAGTTGTGGGATCTCTTCTGTTTAGTATCTGTTTGTTGTATCCAAGACATATCACTAACTAAATTTGCCAATGACTGCAAGCTGGCATTGTCAATCACTCAGCAGCTGATACTAGCAAGGGCTAAACCATAAACATTAATAGTGTATTATGAAATGGATTTGTGATAAATGCAAAAAGTGCAGTACTGTCATCCTGGGAAAACAAAATATGACAAAAGCTTAACAGCTTACATTATAGCATGCACCCCACTCCAGAATGATATGGTTATCAGAGCTGTCAATATCCTTGCAGACAATTCCCGATCTTTTGACCATCATACAACACGAGTAGTCAGGGAATCATTCTGTCTAGCCTATTTAAAAGTAAAGGTATCTCATGCACATAAAAAAGTTATATTTCCTCTATATTCGGACTTTAGGGTTCGATATTACAACTTTTGAACTTCTACAAGTTCAACATTGTAATATAGACCCTATGGTCACTTATGCTATCTGAGAGGCAGGATCCAGTCTAATGTTGAGTGTCTCCCTAAAGTTTTATTGATTCTTGTGGGTATGGTTATTAATTGTTTGAAGTTGTACAAGTTTTTGGATTCAGTTTAGGTAGTAGAATTTATGACTTGCCAGTCTATATTTAAGTCTCCAAGTATTATAGTTTCATGGTTAATTTGTTGGGATATCCAATACAGGATGTTTTCAGCACTATTAATGTTATTCCTTGGTGGTATATAAATTGCTGTTAAACATATATTTTTCCTTTTGTTGATTTTTAGAAGTGTTATTAGAAGTTCAACATTGTTAAATTTGGGTGTTTCTCTCTTTTCAACTTCTCCAAGTCTTTTGGGTTTCTAATACCATGATGGGAATGGACCCCATTCCTAAGTCAAAGCATAATTCAAGTTCATGAAATTAGTATTGATTCAGTCTTTGATATCAGTCAGAAGTGTTCTTCACAGCACCTGCAATGTGCCAGTAATGACTCCTTCTGCAATTCATACAGTTACCCTGCAATATCCTCCCTTTAAATTTTTATCTAAGTATGACTGTAAATTCTTTTTTATATGGCCTGTTGCTCCAACTACTATTGGAACTGCCTGGGCATCCTTCTTCCACATTGCCCTCATTTCTGCCTTCAAATCCTGGTATTTTATGCCTTTGTGTCTCTCTGTATGTAAGACACTGTGGTCACTGGGTTTAGCAATTTCAGTGATCAATGCTACCTTTGTCTTTTTTTCATGGACTGCTGTATCAGGTTTTCTCACATCTATTTTTTGAACTGTTGGTAATGGCTGATCCCTTGTCAATCACTATGTAATATAAACGTCATCATTTTCTATAAAATGCTTTGTGGTTCATGTTTCAGGATAAAGTCCTTCTGTCATTAGTATATCACAACCAGCAACAAAATGTACAACTGCTTCCAGTTCTGTTTTACAAAACCTACATTTGTTTGTTTCTCCCACATGTTCAATAGACTTTGTAAACCAACGTATATGTAGTCTACTATCTTGAGCTGCCAATATTAACCTTTTGTCTTTTGGTTTAAATCCACCTCTCCTTAACCATTCCTGTGTTCGATGCTGATCAATGTGAGGTTGTTCGATGCTGACCAACGTGAGGTTGTTTCAAGAGTTTTCTGTACTTGCAACTAACTGTATTAGCCATTTTCTACATTTTTTTGCCTCCTCATCTGATCCTTAACTTTATATTCTTTCTTTTGTTTTTTGGCACATTCAGTTGCTACCTGATTTTTATCTACTTCTGGTTTGATTTCCATTCCTGCTTGACGCCGATATGCTTCTGCTAAACTAAACAGGGAAGTCATCTTAGACTTATTCTCCTCATGTTTCAAAACTTTCACTATGTCTGGGTATTGTGAGGTCAGCAGATATGTATGAAGTCCTACAGCTGCAGATCTATACATATAATCAGTTTCGAGGAAACCCATACTTCCTTCAGAATGTGGAATATATAGTTTTGGTATATAGTGATTTTCATAAATTATTTGATGAGCATGAATTATCCTTCTTATTTTCCTGACCAACCGATCCAGCACCTTTTGGGACCAATTATTCCAAAACTGTAAGCTAGGACAGAAAAAACAAATTGGTTTATAGCTTGGACTTTGTCCTAGATGTCAACACTGTTTTCAGTATTCATTTTAGTCTTCTAAAATATTCCTTACTAAGTTTTATTCACATTTGTTCATGTTTTATTGTTGATTCTTCATCAGTTTCCAAATATTTATACACTCCCTCTTGCTCAAGTTTTTTTGTTATCACATTCTTATCCCAAACTGATGTTTTCTTGGTGCTGCAGCTTTCCTGCTGTAAAGGTTGCTTTTGCACATTTATGAAGACCAAATGACATTCTTATATCACCTGAAAATGTTTTGACAACTTGCAGTTGTACTTTCAGTTCCTCATCTGATGAACTATACAGTTTTAAATCATCTACAAAAAGAAGATGTAAAGTCTTTAGACTTTGTTGTTTTCAGGGAGCCAAGTTGTACCATGACCTAATCTGTTAAGTAGATAGCTTAATGGGTTAAGGGCAAGACAAAAGAGCAGTGGTGACAGAGAGTCACCCTGGAATATCCCCCCTTTAAATTTTTATCTCTGAATAATAATTTTTCCTTTGTCATGGCTTAACTGGAAAGTGGTTTGCCACTGTTTCATGGTCACTGTAATGCAATCGATCAGTGTAGGGTGTATCCTATACATTTTTAAACATTCTTTTATCCATGGAAGTGAGAGAGTCAAATGCTTTTTGTAGTCTCTCTATGGCATACTTAGATTCTTTCCCTTTTTACAGTTCTGTGTTATGACTTTATTTAACAACAAATGATCCTTTGCTCCATATGACTTTCTTTTGTTACTGTTTTGTTCTATTGCCACAATTGAGTTTTTTTAAATAACTATAAATTCTATCGGCATCAGTTCTAGTGTATAGATTATATGTCTTTGGAAGGCAAGTTATTGGTCTATAGTTTTTAGGATAGCTTGCATGTTAATTCTAAAGTAGGAGTATTGTTTTTCTTGTTAACCAGGCTGATGTCTGTTCAGGGTGCACATATAAATAGTTCTTATTCATGGTTAAATTTTTATGTAAAGATGTTAATACTTTTAGCCAGAAGGGAGGTACTACATCTGGGGCTGCGGTCTTCCGATTAGGAGCTTTTCTTAACTTTGTTTCAATTTCTCTGGCCATTACTTCATCCGATTTCATATCCTGCACATTTGAACTTCTTATTCTTTCTTTTACTTCTACTGCCATTTAGCATCTTTGTTATGTTCCACAGGATCTTCATAGATATTTCTCTAAAATGTATCTATTTCTTCTTTTTTTGGCGTTGTTTCAATTCCTTTTACCTTGTTTCCCAATTCTCTGTAAAACATCTCTGGGTCATCAATATATTTCTTATTTTGTATTTTTCCTTTATATTTATCTGGATATCTTCAAAGTTTTTCTGCCTGTGCTGATATTTTTAGTTTATTTGAGATAGTGTACGATAGATCTTGATCTGCTCTGATACTGCACATTGTTTTTATCATGTCTATCATTCTGAGTATCTTTGTTGATCTGTTCCCTCTTCTATACTCTTCTAACAGTGACACTTCTTGTCTTAATTATTTTATAGTTTTCTCTATTTGATAATTCCATGGTGGCATTTGATTTCTCTCCTTCCTTTCCCTTACTGCCCTGTGCTTTTGAATATCTGTTATTAATTTAGCTGCACAGTAATATATCCTATTTACTTTTGTTACATCCTGTGAATCTCTATGTATAGTCTTAATTACTGTGTTCATTTGTTTTATCAAACTTCTTACTTTTTGGGTTTTATTGACTTTCTGTAGTCTATTTCTTTCATTATTCTTAATATGTCTGTCCATCTCTATTAAATCAAGAAACTCTTCTCTTAGATCATTTTCTTCTAAACTGAGGGTGCATTCTTTGTTCTCCATTTCCTGCAGGCATTCTATAGAAAGTTCCAGAGCATCTTCCTGTGCCACATTCTTTTCAGTTTCATCCCGTGTCATCCATTGCTATTTCACATGAGAACTCATTGGCCTATAAATCCATAACATTAACTGCGTCAGAGTAGCCATAGTTTCCCATTCCTTCCCTTGATGTGCAACTCCAACTGAACATTTGTACTGGTTTCCTATGGAAGACTCCAAAGTATCTTCATATGGCAATTAATCAGATGTTTCCAGCTCCACTGGTTTCTCCTTAATTTGGGGATCCATTGCTATATCCTGCTGTGATACTATCAGAATTAGATTTTCTACACTAAATCCTTTACTTCGTAGATAATCCATAACCTCCTTTTCTATTTCTTTAACTTCTCCATTACTAATCCTCTTTTCTACTTTTCCTCTTTGTTTTCTTATTTTTTTGTATTGTAAACTTTTCCATGTCCGGATGCCTTTGCCTGTATTTCTCTTCAAATGTCTTTAGTGCTGCTCTTTTTGTACTGATTAGTTTGTTTTCTCCTTTGCATAAATATCGCATCATATTAAATCTATTTTTCTTTCCCATGTCCATATTTCTTCTTCAGATGTCTCCTGCTCCTCCTGTTTCTCCTTACATGGGAGACTCATTGTTCCATCGTGCTGTGATATAAAGCTGTGTTAGACTTTCTACATTAAATCCTTCACTTTGCAGGACCCTCCATAACTTCATCTTCTATTTTTTAGCTTCTACTTTACTAATCTTCTTTTCTACATTCCCTCTTTGTGATCTTATTTTTTATATTGTGAAATTTTCAATATCTGGATGCCTTTGCCTATATTTCTCTTCAAACATCTTTGGGGCTGCCTTTTTTGCATTGATTAATTTGACTTTCTCAGTTAGTAGTTGAACAGAGTTACCTTCATTCACATCCAGTTCCCCAAGGGACCAGGTATCACCACTAGTCAGTCTCAAATCTCTTTCTTTCCAAAAGTCCACCACAGATTTTATTGAATTTTAATTTATTATACGTGTTTATTGGCATATTGATCAGCTGTTTAGTATATAAACAGCATCATGGATCTGTGTTTATTCAGTAACACTGATTTGTATGGTTGGAAGGGTTAAGCATTTTTATTGCTCATTTGATTAATTGAAAGGCAATTGTGCTCATTATATAAGATTATTGAATTTATGTATTAGTCATTCCCTTGAAGGCACTTAGCCAAGGTACCAGGAATGGAGCATGATTTTACCTACCAGCGTGCCTTTGGTGTTTTGTTTCTACTAATCCAGCTTTTGGTGTTTGTTTTTTCTACATTGGAC